>NW_027397076.1:31777099-31782498 GCF_003265705.2 Callorhinus ursinus
AGCAAAGGCAGTCCTGAGAGGAAAGTATATAGCAATACAAGCCTTTCTCAAGAAACAAGAAAGGTCTCAAATACACAACCTAACCCTACACCTAAAGGAGCTGGAGAAAGAACAGCAAATAAAGCCTAAACCCAGCAGGAGAAGAGAAATAATAAAGATCAGAGCAGAAATCAATGAACTAGAAACCAAAAGAACAGTAGAACAGATCAACGAAACTAGGAGCTGGTTCTTTGAAAGAATTAACAAGATCGATAAACCCCTGGCCAGACTGATCAAAAAGAAAAGAGAAATGACCCAAATCAACAAAATCATGAATGAAAGAGGAGAGATCCCAACCAACACCAAAGAAATACAAACAATTATAAGAACATATTATGAGCAACTCTATGCCAGCAAATTAGATAACCTGGAAGAAATGGGTGCATTCCTAGAGATGTATCAACTACCAAAACTGAACCAGGAAGAAACAGAAAACCTGAACAGACCTATAACCACTAAGGAAATTGAAGCAGTCATCAAAAATCTCCCAGCAAACAAGAGCCCAGGGCCAGATGGCTTCCCAGGGGAATTCTATCAGACATTTAAAGAAGAATTGATACCTATTCTCCTGAAACTGTTCCAAAAAATTGAAATGGGAGGAAAACTTCCAAACTCATTTTATGAGGCCACCATTACCTTGATCCCCAAACCAGACAAAGACCCCATCAAAAAGGAGAATTACAGACCAATATCCTTGATGAGCATGGATGCAAAAATTCTCACCAAAATACTAGCCAATAGGATCCAACAGTACATTAAAAGGATTATTCACCACGACCAAGTGGGATTTATCCCTGGGGCTGCAAGGCTGGTTCAACATCCACAAATCAATCAACGTGATACAATACATTAACAAAAGAAAGAACAAGAATCATATGATCCTCTCAATAGATGCAGAAAAAGCATTTGACAAAGTACAGCATCCTTTCTTGATCAAAACTCTTCAGAGTATAGAGAGAGAGGGTACATACCTCAATATCATAAAAGCCATCTACGAAAAACCTACAGCGAATATCATTCTCAATGGGGAAAAGCTGAGAGCTTTTCCCCTAAGGTCAGGAACGCGGCAGGGATGTCCACTCTCACCACTGCTATTCAACATAGTATTAGAAGTCCTAGCCACAGCAATCAGAGAACAAAAAGAAATCAAAGGCATCCAAATCGGCAAAGAGGAAGTCAAACTCTCACTCTTTGCAGATGACATGATACTTTATGTGGAAAACCCAAAAGACTCCACCCCAAAACTGCTAGAACTCATACAGGAATTCAGTCAAGTAGCAGGCTATAAAATCAATGCACAGAAATCAGTGGCATTCCTATACACCAACAATAAGACAGAAGAGAGACAAATCAAGGAGTCGATCCCATTCACAATTGCACCACAACCGTAAGATACCTAGGAATAAATTTAACCAAAGAGGCAAAGGATCTGTACTCAGAAAACTATAAAATACTCAGGAAAGAAATTGAGGAAGACACAAAGAAATGGAAAAACGTTCCATGCTCATGGATTGGGAGAACCAACATTGTGAAGATGTCAATGCTACCTAGAGCAATCTACACATTCAATGCAATCCCCATCAAAATACCATCCACCTTTTTCAAAGAAATGGAACAAATAATCCTAAAATTTGTATGGAACCAGAAGAGACCCCGAATAGCCAGAGGAATATTGAAAAAGAAAAGCAAAGCTGGCGGCATCACAATTCCGGAATTCCAGCTCTATTACAAAGCTGTCATCATCAAGACAGTATGGTACTGGCACAAAAACAGACACATAGATCAATGGAACAGAATCGAGAGCCCAGAAATGGACCCTCAACTCTATGGTCAACTTATCTTTGACAAAGTAGGCAAGAATGTCCAATGGAAAAAAGACAGTCTCTTCAACAAATGGTGTTGGGAAAATTGGACAGCCACATGCAGAAGAATGAAACTGGACCATTTCCTTACACCACACACAAAAATAGACTCCAAATGGTTGAAAGACCTAAATGTGAGACAGGAGTCCATCAAAATCCTAAAGGAGAACACAGGTAGCAACCTCTTCGACCTCAGCCGCAGCAACTTCTTCCTAGAAACATCACCAAAGGCACGGGAAGCCAGAGCAAAAATGAACTACTGGGATTTCATCAAGATAAAAAGCTTTTGCACAGGAAAAGAAACAGTCCACAAAACCAAAAGACAACTGACAGAATGTGAGAAAATATTTGCAAATGACATATCAGATAAAGGGCTAGTATCCAAAATCTATAAAGAACTTATCAAACTCAACACCCAAAGAAGATATAATCCAATCAAGAAATGGGCAGAAGACATGAACAGACATTTTTCCAGAGAAGACATCCAAATGGCCAACAGGCACATGAAAAAGTGCTCAACATCGCTTGGCATCAGGGAAATCCAAATCAAAACCTCAATGAGATACACCTCACACCCGTCAGAATGGCTAAAATTAACAAGTCAGGGAACGACAGATGTTGGCGGGGATGTGGAGAAAGGGGAACCCTCCTACACTGTTGGTAGGAATGCAAGCTGGTGCAACCCCTCTGGAAAACAGTATGGAGGTTCCTCAAACAGTTGAAAATAGAGCTACCATTTGATCCAGCAATTGCACTACTGGGTATTTACCCCAAAGATACAAATGTAGGGACCTGAAGGGGTACGTGCACCCCAATGTTTATAGCAGCAATGTCCACAATAGCCAAACTGTGGAAAAAGCCAAGGTGTCCATCGACAGATGAATGGATAAAGAAGATGTGGTATATATACACAATGGAATATTATGCAGCCATCAAAAGGAATGAGATCTTGCCATTTGCAACGACGTGGATGGAACTGGAGAGTGTTATGCTGAGCGAAATAAGTCAATCAGAGAAAGACATGTATCATATGACCTCATTGATATGAGGAATTCTTAATCTCAGGAACAAACTGAGGGTTGCTGGAGTGGTGGGGGGTGGGAGGGATGGGGTGGCTGGGTGATAGACATTGGGGAGGGTATGTGCTACGGTGAGCACTGTGAATTGTGCAAGACTGTTGAATCACAGATCTGTACTTCTGAAACAAATAACGCAACATATTTTAAGAAAAAAGAAAAAGAAGAAGATAGCAGGAGAGGAAGAATGAAGGGGAGTAAGTCAGAGGGGGAGACGAACCAGGAGAGATGATGTACTCTGAAAAACAAACTGAGGTTTCTAGAGGGGAGGAGGGTAGGGGGATGGGTTAGCCTGGTGATGGGTATTAAAGAGGGCACATTCTGCATGGAGCACTGGGTGTTATGAACAAACAATGAATCATGGAACACTACACCAAAACAAATGATGTAATATATGGTGATTAACATAACAATTAAAAATTAAAAAAACAATCACCTAGAGGACTTTTTTAAAGCACTAATTCCTCAGCCCCATCCCCAGAAATTCCTATTCAGCAGGTCTGGAGTGACCAGAAAATGTTCATTTCTAACAAGCTCCCAGGTGATGCTGTTCCTGAAGGTCTGGGAATTACACTTTCAGTAGTAATGTCTTAGGTGATGTAAATAGTCACCCAAAATATATTGGAAGTTCAAAATTTAGCCAAGCCTGCTTTCCTACAATTCCAACATATTAGCTACTTATTGTATACTGTAAAAACAATCATTTATTGTCAATTTTTTGATAGTTATGAAATAAATAAATAAATTGAGTAACGGATGATTTCACTAGGAAGGTACAATCTGTTTGCGCAAAGCAAGCAACTTAATAATGTTTAACTTTCTGACAGGTCCAACCAACTAACTGCACTTCAATTAGACAAAAGAGTCATGAATTTCAAGAGAGTTTCCAAGAGTTTCTCCTTCTTTCTTTCTCTCTTTCTCTCTCTCTCTCTCTCTCTCTTTCTTTCTTTCTTAGAGTTATTTATTCTTACTAGCCCTCAAATTTTTAGCAGGAAGAGCAAGAATTTTCTTTGGAAGAGAAGCAATTCCTCTTTGATGTTAATTAGCATAATTGAGATGATATCTTAGGTCCTTTTTTTCCCATCTTCCACTTGGCCCCTACTACTCAAGCTGCACATTTTTTTTCTAGAATGAGAGACTAACAATCCAGACTTCTGTCTAGTACCAAGGAAAAAATGTACACATTGAGATATCCCAATCTATATTTTTAACTTTGGAAACTGAAATTACCAGTTTAAGACACAAGTCAGTTTTGCTATACAACCACATTCATTACATTTAAGAATACAATACAGGGAAGATGCACAAGGCCTGGTATCTTATCCTGGATTGTCTCAAACAAACCCTCTCTGGAAAACTCATTGTTAGAAACTAGACCTCTCCATGTTGCAACAGTCATGAAAGAGATCCATGCTTTGGCATTCCAGAGATAATACTATATTGGTGACATTTGTCATAATGATGACATTATATTATATCAGTGACAAAAGAGAATTAAATAAAGCCTCTAATGGGGGAAAAAAAGGAGAGAAGATTGTTACTTAAAACCAGATGCTACTATCAACAAAAGAAAGGTGAATTATAAACTAAATTAGCTCGTTTTATAAAAATACACTCTTAATAGAGTCAATCTGGTATGACTTTAAATAATGATGTTATTGATGTATGATTTCTAAAGAAATAAAGACTTATTAATGATGTTAATAGATTTGGTTATTTTGTTAAATGTTTGACTTAATCAGTGAAATAAAATTTTGCCAGGTCACTTTCTGATTCTGTGTCAAAACAATGACTTATTAACTGGTCTCATGAAAGGTAAATATTTATAAAACATTTTTATGTATCTAGGTATTAGATGGGACTTAGCAATAGATGGGTTATAATTTTTTCTTGATATATTTATAATGTGATACATTTTCCTTAATTTTACTTTACTTTCGTAAAACAGTTATTGGGCATATGTATATTTACTTGAATCTCTAAGCCAGCATTAGAGTATATGACTTATAGGATTCAGCTTATGGATTTAATTTAAAAAAGGAAAAAGGAAGGTAAAAGGGGTTATATAAAAGAAGGCATACAGGAAAACAACAACAACATTGAAACCTATTACATACTTTAGGCCAAACTGTATTTAGGAAAACATCATGTTTTGCATCACTTAAAAAATCTACTCCCAGCAAAGTTCCCAGTATGTTCAAGGTAGCCACTGACATTATTCTTTAAGACAGTCATTGCTATTCTTAACTGTGCTATGCCCCTGGGAAAAGGCAGTAATGGAAAAAAGGATTTAGAATAAGGGAAGTGAAGGGAGGGAAGGAGAGAGAGAGAGAGAGAAGGAAGGAAGGAAGAAAGGAAGGAAAGAAGGAAGAAAGGAAAGGAAGGAAGGAAGGAAGGAAGGAAGGAAGGAAGGAAGGAAGGA
>NW_027397076.1:31782598-31934312 GCF_003265705.2 Callorhinus ursinus
AGAAAGAAAAAAGAAAGAAAGAAAGAAAGAAAGAAAGAAAGAAAGAAAGAAAGAAAGAAAGAAAGAAAACTAGATGTGATTTCTGAATCCACTTATTACCAACTATGCAAAACTGAGGAAAATATTCAACTTCACAAAGCTTCAGTTTCTTTTTTTTCTATCTTATGAACCACCTAAAAGCTTTTTTTTGTCACTTTATATTTTATGTAAGCTGGCAAAATTATTTTTAATGAGCCTAGTTCTAGTATTAAAAAGGGGAACAGTAAAGGAAGCTACCAATTAAGGGTACACAGAAACATATTATTTAAAGTTTGAAACTTAAGATGTTAGCTTGAAAAGAAGAGTGTACAAAATATATTAATGACTAAAAAAGGTTCTTGTTCAGGGTATCTATTGATTGATTTTCTACCTATTATGAAGATCCATTTAAATGGCAGAAAACTTATGAAAACGGAGAGCACTAGAAATCAATAGGAAGGGTGACTTTTGCTTGTTTGTTTTTAATCAGAAGTACTTAGGAGCTCTTACAAAATACATTTCTATATGTTCAAATAAACAAATGGGGGAATCCAAATCAAAACCTCAATGAGATACCACCTCACACCAGTCAGAATGGCTAAAATTAACAAGTCAGGAAACGACAGATATTGGCGGGGATGCGGAGAAAGGGGAACCTTCCTACAGTGTTGGTGGGAATGCAAGCTGGTGCAGCCACTCTGGAGAACAGTAGGGAGGTTCCTCAAAAAGTTGAAAATAGAACTACCATACGACCCAGCAATTGCACTACTGGGTATTTATCCCAAAGATACAAATGTAGGGATCCGAAGGGGTACGTGCACCCCGATGTTTATAGCAACAATATCCACAATAGCCAAACTGTGGAAAGAGCCAAGATGTCCATCGACAGATGAATGGATAAAGAAGATGTGGTGTATATATACAACGGAATATGCAGCCATCAAAAGGAATGAAATCTTGCCATTTGCAACGACGTGGATGGAACTGGAGGGTATTATGCTGAGTGAAATAAGTCAATCAGAGAAAGACATGTATCATATGACCTCACTGATCTGAGGAATTCTTAATCTCAGGAAACAAACTGAGGGTTGCTGGAGTGGTGGGGGGTGGGAGGGATGGGGTGGCTGGGTGATAGACATTGGGTATGTGCTATGGTGAGCGCTGTGAATTGTGTAAGACTGTTGAATCACAGACCTGTACCTCTGAAACAAATAACACATTATATGTTAAAAAAAGAGAAGATAGTAGGAAGGAAAAAATGAAGGGGGTGGGAATCGGAGGGGGAGATGAACCATGAGAGACTATGGACTCTGAGAAACAAACTGAGGGTTCTACAGGGGAGGGGAGGTGGGGGGATGGGTTAGCCTGGTGATGGGTATTAAAGAGGGCACATTCTGCGTGGAGCACTGGGTGTTATGCACAAACAATGAATCATGGAACACTACATCAAAAACTAATGATGTAATGTATGGTGATTAACATAACATAATAAAATTAAAACAAGGAAACAAACGCATTGTAGAAAGAACTAGAAAAATAAATATAAAAATAAATCAGATGTGTAACCAAAGTCTCAGAAATTTAAATTGGGGATCAAAGAGGACCATTACTTCATTTATGGTGCTGAGATTTCTTAGAAAAAAGAAAGTAATCAATAATACTCAAATAACTTAAATTCATTATTAATTAGAAGCCTGATATAATTTTATTGAGAGAGGAATGAAAGCAGAGTGTACCAAATTCACATATTCCTGAAGGTGCTCCAGAGATGACTCCACAATTACATCCTCACTTTTGGGTGACCACTACTCCTGGTTGAGGTCTTGCCTGTGGCTTGGACCCAGTGACCAGGAGTGGAGAAAGGAGGAGCTGATTTGTCCTTTCATCATTTTGCCACTTTTCTTTTACACTCCACCTTTCCTACTCACTGTGCTGCTTCTGGTTCTTCCAGGATCAGGACAGAGGAAATAGGCATACTAGAAAAAAGGAAGAGAACATCATTCATGCATTGGCTCTTTACTACCATAGCTGAACGAAGGCTGAGTGTTATGTGAGAAGACCACCTTCCCATGGGAAACTGCATTGAACTGATGTGGTTGGGTTGATCACTGATATCATATATATTTGCTCTGCAAAATTGACCAGCCCCTGCTCCCTCTTGTTGAGCATTGGTCCAGCCAGTGGACTCCAGCTGTTGTCAATATTCTGGGGATGAGAGGTGGGGCACAAGTACCTGTTTTCAGATATGTCTCCACACTCCTGGGACTCCTGGGAGTTTCTCACAAGAACTCTCTCCCACCCCGTCTGATGGTAGCATGGGGCAGGCCAACAATTTCTGTACGATAGCATATGTATGTCCTGTTGGGGACTGAGAATCCGGCCTTCTGCTTCTCAGAGATAATCTGAAATTTCTGTGTTTCTCTCACTGACTCTACCAACTTGGCTGTGAAGGGGGAAGTATCCTTAGTTTGGAATCATTATAGCACCCAAATCCCTACAAAATCTCTTCAACTAGTCAACATTCTTCTAATGAATCCATAACTTATGTGGGTTTTGGTTGTTGTGTGTGCTGGTCTGCTTTTACTGTCTCTCATTATGCCCTGCAAGGTTGTGTCTGGCTCTGCAACAATTCTTAAAAATGTGCAGGTAGTTCCAACCATTATCTTCAGGTTTGGTGCCTCAGACATAAGATGAAAATTCCTATTCAATATTTTGCTCCTATTTGAAAGCTCGTCAATAGAAAAAATGTTAATACACTGGGCAAAAGTTGGGACTTAGGGGGAGAAGTAGAAGTAAATAGAAGTGTAAGTGTATTACCTGCAGTTTCACTTTTGTGGTTTCAGTTACCTGCAGTTAACCACAGTCCTGAAGCAGATGATCATCCTTCTGACAAATTGTCTGGAGGCCAACGGCAGTCTAACAATACATCATGATGTCTGTGTCATTCACTTTGCTTCATCTCATCACAGAGGCATTTCATCATCTCACATCATCACAAGAAGGGTAAGTACAGAACAATAAGATACTTTCAGTGAGAGAAAGACCACATTCATAAAACTTTAATTACAATATATTGTTATTATTGCTTTATTTTATTAATATAAGCTATTATTGTTAATCTCTTACTGTGCCTAATTTATAATTAAACTTTATCATTGGTGTGTGTAGGAAAAAAAACATAGTATGTGTAGGGTTTGGTACTATCTGCAATTTCAGGCATCCACGGGGGTCTTGAGAATGTATCCCCCATGGATGATGAGGGACTACTGTATTACCTAAATTTATAGACTGACAAATAAAGCTTTAAGGATATGATAAATTAATAATTACAGAAATGGAAATTTGGAATCTTTTAGCAGTGGTTGTCTTTGGAAACTACCCAGGGGATTGGGGATTAGAAAGACCTTTATTCTCATGTCCTCTTGTACTGCCTTGGCAGCAGCTGCACAGCTATCCCGACTTCGTGTGTGTGTGTGTGTGTGTGTGTGTGTGTGTGTGTGTGTGTTCAAAAAGATAACCACTCAACTGATTTTGTCAGATACTCGGTCACCTTTCCTGTTCTAATCAGACAGATATTGGGTTAACTTTCCTCAGATACAGAGAGTAGATATAAATTGCCTGAAGGATGATATTTTTCTCTTAAATAAACCAATATTGTATTTAGTAGGGAAGATATATTCATTCTCCATTTTATTAGACAAACTTTTTAAAGTGCTTGTTGTTTGCCAGACAGTAAAGATATAAAATTACTTGGACATACTCTCTATACTTCAGGAAAATATAGTATACAAAAGTCTGAATGTTTTTAACAAAGTTTTCATGGGGAAGTGTAGACAGTTTCTTTAACATGTAGCAATTGTTTCACCGCTACCGTTGAACAAGTAATTTAGGTCTTTTCCAAATTTCTTCAGGAAGAATAATTTTAATTTCTAACTCAAAACCATATATTTGTTTTACTAGATTTAATTTTTTAAAACTCTCATAGAATTTTATATTAACAGTATCAATATTGATTAAATCCTAACTATACATACTTATACATTAGTATTAAGAAAAAATAATTTTTAAAAGTAGTGTTGTGAATTATTTTTTAACTGATGTCTATCTATGGCTAATGAGAACTGATTTTTAAGCTTCAGCATTATAAATTACCCTGATCCTGGCCTGAGCATGACTTATGTAGCAAAACTTCTTAGCTACTGTAGTTAAGATGCCTAAGTTGCTCTTTTTCCTAGAGGTAAAGATGTCTGATTAAAATAATACTGCCTTCTGCCCGTTCCTGCCTTTCAAGGAGATTGAGGACCTATTGTATTTACCTGCTCCTTTCAGGCCTCCTGTGTATATTTGGCCACTAACTTAACCTCTTAGTTAATACTGCACTCAAGCCATGTTCTGATATTGATATTCCTGATAAGCCAAGGGAGAACCTTATGATTTTTATTTATTTAATTTTTTTTGGTGAATGCTAATTCTAAGTAAAATAAGAACTTTGGTGAACAGCTAACCCTGCTTCCATTATTGTTTTTCTACTTATCAGAATAGGAAAACAAGCAACTTCCCAACAGTATGAATATTTCCATATAGGAGAACATTGTGTGTGTGTGTGTGTGTGTGTGTGTGTACATATATATACATTCTTATTGTATATATTTTATTCTTAGAATCTTTTTTAACATACAAAAAAATCAGAATACATACAGGCAGAGATTTTGCTATATTCTTATAATTCTTAGATAACATCAGACATTTAATAATTATTTATTCAGTGGATATAATGTGCCAGTAATTATTCTAGGCATTTGGGTATATCTGTGCATCATAGAGCTTATATTTTAGCAAGAAGAGATAGACCATTAATGTAGATATAGTGAATGAATTATCTATTATTTATAAATACGGGGACAAAAAAGAAGTTTATCAGTATGCATGGGATTAAAAGAGTCGGAGTCTGGGAGGTGCAGATTGTAACATTAAACAGAGTGATCTGGCAATTCTCACTGAAATGATGTGATTTGAACAAAGATCTAAGACAGAAAGTGGTGTAGTCATATGGATTTCTGTATTCTTTCCAGAAGAATTAAATAGCAATTGTACAATCTTTATGGTGGAACCAAAGAGGCCAGTGTGGCTAAAATATCTTGGTGGGATGGGGATAGAAAAAATATGAAATGAAACAAAAGCATTAAGGGGGATTTGGGAAGAATAAGATTATATAGGGCTTTATAAACTATGTAAGGGCTGTGGCTTTTACTCCTGAATGAACAAGATCGGGATCACAGGATTTGAGTTCAAGGGTGACATGATCTTACTTAGGTATAGAAAAAACCCTCCCTCCCCACCCCACCCCCACCCTGCTGGCTTCTGTATCTGAATTAATTGTATTGGGCTAAAAGTAGAAGCAGAAAGCTTAGTTAGGTGGTTATTGCAGTAATCCCTGTAAGAGATGATGAAGACTTGTTTGAGGGAGGTACCAGCAGAGCAAGTTAGAAGCTGCTAGATTCTAGAAGAGCCAATGTTGCAGGGTGAGGTGGGGAGGAGGCTGGTAAGAAGAAAGTCAGGAGTGACTCCAGGAATTTTGGGGTTAAGCAACTGAAATGATGCACATGGATTTAAGCAGATTTGGGAGGAGGAAAACAGGAGTCAATATTGCATATATTCAGTCTGAGAATTTCAGTAGTAAAGATGTTAGTAAGAAGCTGATAACGAAGTTTGAAGTTCAAAAGGAATATCAGGCTAAAGATAAAAATTGAGAGCCATTCACATGTACATGATATATAAACTCATGAGACTGCATGCACTCACCAAGAGATGGAGGTTCAAGAAGAGAAAAGGACCAAACTATGAATCTTGAGATTTTCTACCAGTTAGAAATTGGGGAAATTAGGATAAAATAGCCAAGAATTAAGAAGGGACATCTGTGATGTAAGAGAAAAAGTAGCAGATAGTGGTATCTTGGAGGACATGTGAAGAAAGATATCAAAGAAAAGAGAGTGAGCATCTGTGTGAAGTGCTGTTAAAAGATCCAGTAAAATGAGGACCATGAACTAGTCATTGAATTCAATAACATGGATGTCACAGGTGAAGTGCTCAAGAGCATCAATAGAGATCAATAGAGGAGGTGTGGAAGCAAAAACCAGATTACAGAGAGATCTAAGAGAAGAATGGAAAGAGAGAAATTGGAGAAATTTCATATATGCAACTCTTCCAAGGAGTTTCCCTGCAAGAGTAATCCTTCAAAGAGCCCTAACCATTAGCGCTCTAACAAAACAAAACAAAACAAAACAAAACAAAACAAAACAAAACAAAACAAAACAAAACAAAACAACAACAACGACAAAAAACCCCTACACTGATCGAATACATAAATGGCCTAAAGTCACTCAGTTCATAAGGGATAGAAACAATTTAAATTCAGACCTGTCTGACTCTCTCTGTTTTACTCTGCTATTTTCTCAAGTAGTCAAAGAGGTTGGAAAATGATCAATTAATTCTTATTTTATGTGGTTTTGTAAGAATTAAGTCATTTATTTACATAAATCATATAGCACAAAATCTACCCCGTTATAGGTGAAAAATGCATGTTAGATTCCTTCTTATTTTCTCTACTCTTGTTTATTGCCTAGAATATAAAGTCTTTGGTAAATGTAAAGCAAATATTTATTTCTTATGAAACATGTGATAAAATCAAACATATAGCTTACTAAAAAAATGTATGAAGTTTGGAACTTGTCCATATCCTATCCAGATGACATATAAAACAGATATGCATATATAATTTTAAAGTTGACATTATTCTAAAAAATGGCCATTTATCTATACCAAGAATAAAGATAGAACCTTTTATTGATTTTCCTTTCATATTCTTTTAAAGCATATATTATTTTGTAAACTTTAATGACAACACGATTATGAAAAATGAACAGCATGTAGTATAGGAATATTTGCATTATTTAGATAATTATTTCAGCCACTGAACAGAAGAAACAAAATGCATCGAAATTCATATAAAATGACATATAGGGATTAGCAACCACACATGGATGTTTACATTTTAACTCCCTAGGAAAAATGACTTTGAAAATGCATGTAGGAAGTCGAAGTATTAGATGTTTTTGGAAAACTAGTCTCATTTTTCTGGAACTTAGACAAATAAATGAATTAGACAGACAAATATAGCTTGTAGATGTGGATGTAGGTACAAATAAGAAAAAATGTTTTTGATATTGAAAGAGGTCTTTAATAATTTCAAGCTTTGCAGATCCTTTCCAAACCAGATTAGGGGAATGCCTAGTTCTTTCATTCAAAATTACTTGCTACCTTAGGGGTAAGAACTGGAAAGAGACAATAAATTTGCAAAAGAATAAATTGCTTATGACAGCTGGGTTTGGAAAGCTGCCTTGAACTATCTTTATCAGGAGATAACCCTGAGGGGATGATATTTTACTGGAGAGCAAATTGACAAGAAGGAGGTAGTCATGCGGGTATTTTAGGAAATAACTTTCCAAATAGGAATTAAACCAAGTGCAAAAGCCTTAAAAAATATCAAAACATGATTTGGAATTTAAAAATCAAAAAAGAAAAGGGAAGGTGTCTGGGTGGCTCAGTCGGTTAAGCATCCGACTCTTGATCTCAGCTTAGGTCTTGATGTCAGGGTTGTGAGTTCAAGCCCCACATTGTGCTCCTCTGGGCTCAGCATGGAACCTACTTGAAAGAAGGAAAGAGAGAGAGAAAGAAAGAGAGAGGGAGAGAAAGAGGGAGAGAAAGGGAAAGGAAAGGAAAGGAAGAAGGGAGGGAGGAAGGAAGAGAGAGAGAGAAGGGCTATGTGCTTGAAACATAGTAAGGAAGTGAGAAACCCATGGTTGAAGAGGTTAGCCAGACAGATTACACAGATCTTGTATGCCAGAGTGGGGAGTATAGGGACTTCATTGTAATAGCAATGGAAGTCTCTAGAGAACTGTCAAGTGAAGGAGGGAGGTGATTTAATCAATCTTCACAAAATCATTTGGGGTGATGTATGCAGAATGGGCCAGAGTGGCTAAAAGACTCATTATTAGAAGGCTGTTAAGGTAATTCAGGTGACTAACCATGGTCTTGTGGAGTATATGACCTTAGCGGAGAAAGAGAAAATACAAGAGCTTGATACAGTTATAAGAGAGGAAATAACTCACATAGTCCTTTGGCTGTGGGGCTGTATGAAAGGGAAGTGTAAAAGATAACTTTAACTGACTATGTAGACCTAAGTTTGAACAGATTGAGCTGGAGATGCTAGTAGTAGAGTTCCAGAAAGACTGAAGATAGAGACTGAAGTTTACCAGGAAGGTAGAGCCAGCCACGCAGTTTTGGGCATCATCAGCCTAGACGGGATCATTAAACTATTAGACAGATTGGCTTTGCCTAGCCACAAAGATTTAGGGACTCTGTGGAATACTTCTCTTTTACAATGCAAAAAATCCATAAACTTGTACAAGCTAGAGTAGCAAAAAGATGTGTTTAGAACCTAAAAGCAAGAGGTAATGAGGAAGACAGATTCACCTTTCTTCCCCCTATTATCACTTGGTGCTACCTTGTATTCTGAGAAGAACTGGGACCAATGTTATGTTCTGGTAATATAAAAATGGTGTATTTATTGACAATACTTATGTGTAGGAGATAAAATGAAAATTTGCATACTCTCTTCAATGAAGTTATAATTCACTTGTAAAACAGAAAAACAATGGTCTTCTTGTTTCTATTTCAAAATTCATCAGTGCACAATATTTCAGAGAAAAGTTGTAGACTTTCAATCCTAAATGAGATTTTCATTATCCCACTCTACATGGTCTGAAGCAAAGTTCTCTGTCACTCCCCTCTGTGACTGATCTCTCTCTCCACCCACCCCTTTTAACCCTAGTGTATTTTTCACCACCTTCTCCCATTTTGTTCCTCATTATACTTTTACTTACTTATTGTAGACAAATTCAGACTTTTTTTGGCTTCTTTAAATTTTCCAATCTAGACTTTATTGAAATCAATTCAATAGGAGACCAAGAGAAAAGCTGATCAAACAAATGATCTTCCATAGAATATGTGTGTATGTGTGTGTTGTGTTGGGGAGAAGGGGCTATGAAATCTTCTGTAATATTCATTTTTGTCTCTGAGATGAGATAACATCTTTGGAATGTGGGAATATTCTCACAAATGACACATTTTCTAAAATCATGAAGTAGTTAAGTTTTCCATTTGAAGTTTTAGATTCTAAATTTTAAGTACTACTAAACTTAGCCAACAATCAGAAACTCACACGCTTTCAAAAAAGAAGCATATAAAAACAATTAGTCTTCATCTTAATTAAATGATGAAGCAATTCAACCAACTCAGCTTTTAAATTTAATCATAATTAATCTAAATAGGTACAGAATGCTGTATTATAGTAGCTCAATAAGACACTGTAGGCATCTGGCAGGAACATTATAACTCAACTCTATAGGTTGCTTCATTTATTCAGAAAGTGGTAACAAGGCAGAAAATCATTAAGTATTTTGCTGAGATGACAGTACATTTTTCAGTTTGACGCTAGATATATAAAAGGATATAAACCTCATATACATTTAGAGTCTATTTATGAAACTTCTTAGACCTGATATCAAAAGCATGAACCATAAAAAGGAAAATTTCAATAAATTGGAACCCATAAGAAAAAACTTCCTTTGCAAAAGAACATATGAAAGATGATATGATAAGCAAAGCTGTAAGAAAGACTTTTGTATTAACTTGTGCATATATGCCAACCACTTATATAATTTGTTATCTTATATAAAATATATGAAAGTCCAACATAGTAGTTATGTACACCTAGACCAATTTGAAATAAAATGTGATGAGTATTCTGGTTGTTTCCAATACCATTACCAAAAGCAGAAGTTCTCTATTCAGTTTATAAAAAAACATTTCATCCCCCATCTCCAAAATAACTACTTTTCTGCAGAAGCCATAGTGACACATATATGCAGCAAAGTTTTGTCCTATACTGATGGCTCAATGATATTTTGGACAGATGTGGAAGAAGGAGAGAGAGAGAGATGCATAGAGACCTGTTTATAAGTATAACATAGGATCTGGTAACAGTAAATGAACTCCTGATTTGAGTAGCAGGACTGAAAAAGAGGTGACTGAAAAAGAGGTAACAGATACAAGAAAAAATATTTACAGAAATTATTCATTTTTCTACTTCTTGTTCTTCATTCATTATTTTTTTAAACAGTGGCATAAATGCAAAGACTTTGATGTTCTGTTGCCAAGCTATAGGGCAGGTTACAAAAAATAAAAGTTAAAGTATAATAATAAAAGCCTGTGTTTGAAAATTTAAACATAATTGATCAACTAGAAGCAGTATTATCTAAGCAACAGAACTCTTTGTGATTATGTGTTTCAAATGAAAAAGAGAAATTGTGTCTAATGAATATTCCAAATTACTACATGTATTTTCAAAGATGTGGATGAGTTAACACTGATATTAATAGAATGGCTTTTAAATATTTACATTTTTCTTTTAAATATAAACAAAATTAACATTAACTGAGGATGGGTCTTTGAATTTACTTTCACTCAACAATAGATCACTTAGAATCAAGGATATTTCAACAACTGGTTCTGGAGATTGGACATCTACAGACAAAAAAAAAAGTTACACAGAATGAACGCATACAAAATGAATTCAAAATGAATCACACTTACATGTGAAACATAAGTTATGAATTACTTCGAAAACAATTATTATACCTCCAAGGAGATATTGACTGATAATGGACATACATCTTCTTTCCATGTTAGGCCCTTGCATTCTAGTAGTTTCCTGTATTATTATCACTACTGAAATTATATGGCTACCTCAAGTTTAGCAGCTGGAAGTACCTTTGGTAAAATGTAGAATCTCTTGCAGTGAATATTCTTTTGCAGTGGATCAGCAGATTAAATTTTCTACTTATACAAAATAGAAAACATTTAGTTAGTAACTTAAAAACAGTTTTCTACTCATGTAATTATATTATTTCTTAAGTTTGTAGGCAAAAGTGAATTAATAAGTTTAATTTGGACATATTGAATAGGAACATATTAAATGGTCAGTTGAAAGTACAGGTCTGGGCCCCTGGGTGGCTCAGTTGTTAATCGTCGGCCTTTGGCTCAGGTCAGGATCCCAGGGTCCTGGGATTGAGCCCCTCATCGGGCTCCCTGCTCAGCGGGAAGCCTGCTTCTCCCTCTCCCACTCCCCCTGCTTGTGTTCCCTCTCTCGTTGTGTCTCTCTCTGTCAAATAAATAAATAAAAATCTAAAAAAAAGGAAAAAGTGCAGGTCTGTAATTCAGAAGAAATATGGTGTCAGTAGAAGAAGGTTGATGCCAATAGAAGTCATCAGTATTTAAATGGTATTACAAGATCCTGGCTTAATAATAGGATCTTTGTATGTGAGGCACAAGAATGGGCTCAGAACAGAACCTTCTGTAGTGGTTTTGATCTAAAGACTAAAAGCAGAAACAAAGAGAAAAATGTGGCCCAGGTCTTCAACAAATATTTGAATAAAATCTAAAGGGAAAAATCAAATACTGGATGTACAAAAAGTAATGTCAAATGTTATTTGCCTCAAATTATATCTCCCATCTCTCTATTCATTATCTATAAGAATTCTGAGCATCAATTACCTTATTGAGTATACACATAAAATATAAAATACTGACAGTTTGAAGGGAAGCTGATTTATCTTTCTAATCTTTTGTCCTTTACTATGATTATGTGCTTATTTTAAGAATACCATAAAGATATGTTTAAATCTAAAAAGCAAAGAAAGATTGTGAATGAAAAAAAATCTGCAGCAAACCATTAGCTGTAGCATTTCAATAATGTCATTAAAGGTTTTTTTTATCTTTTCAAGTGGATTTTACTCCCGCCAGTTGATTTCAACCTAGATTTTAGCTATATATATATGTATGTATGTATATATATATGTATATAATTACTATTACATATATATGTATAGATTATTTAGTAATATATATATTTAGTTATATATACATATACATATACATATATATATATACACACATACTTTTAATTTAGGGGATTATCTGGAAAACTGCTGAAAGTTGTGGGAACTTTCTATAGGAGAATGGCCAAACATAGAGAATGTTGGCATAGATTCAGTAGATTAACCATTAGATCTTACTGATTAAAACTCTATTAACCATTTCATGACTGTCATCTTTATCAGATAATGGGATCTTTGTATCACATATATAAGGGCATGAGTCTTATAAGCTCTTGTAAGTTCTGAAGTAGGTGCAATAGGAAAAATGGTAATCAAAATTATCCTTGAATTTTTTTCAAATAACCCAAATTAAGAATAAAACCATGTATGGTGATAGGAATTGTTATAATATATTGCACTCAGAACTACAAAATATATCATACCGTTGAGGAACCATATTAAGAAATTAAATCATTCAGGGGTTGACCACTTGGAACATTTCAGCAAATCGCTGAACTGATACTAACTTACCTACAAGTGAATATCTGATTTGATTAGACCTAAAGGCATTAATGATCCTTGCATTTATAATGGTCCTTTTTATATTTGTATTTTTTATATTTTATATTTATATTTAGTTTATAATGATCCTTGCATTTAAGACTTAAAGACTAAAGGCATTAATGATCCTTGCATTTATAAAAACTTTTAATTCATGACAAGTGGTGGCAAAACAATTATTTAAATTATTACTGATAGCCACTTAGAATCAATTGCCTATACATGGTAAGGTTTTGAGTATTAGGCAAAATGCTTAGTACAATCAGGAGTATAACTGGGCTGGTTGGTTGCATCTAAGTACACAGAAGAACTTGAAAGAAAAGGATGTGCTCAGGGCTTTAAATCCTCAGCTTAAAGTCCAAGTAAGTGACCAGAAAGCTTATATGTCTGCCCTAAAAGGAGCATCTGTAGTTATAGGACTGAGATTTCTGGAAACCGAACTAAAAGCCTAGTGTTTCAGATGGCTGAATTTTAAGGCAAAATTTAATTTCCAGCCTTTCAGCATCTCTTTTGTTAAAATTAGGACATTGATTGGGAAGATTAAGGGACCGTGGAAATTGAGTTAGGAGATATATCAGTGGAGTCTTATAAAGCTAGAGTGTTTGAGCTCTTAATTTTGCTGAGCTTCCTTTGCGGCCCTCTTCTCTATTTGAGGAGGTGAGTGTCCTTCTGTCTGCAGAAATTTAATAGCTCCCCTTGAGGAAGTTGCTTTGTAAAGTACTCCTGATATTTTGTAGATTCTACTTCTCCCACCTCTTTGCTAATAGATCAGTAGACATACTTAGATCTCAGAATTCCCCAGGAGATAAAATTCAAATTGAAATACCATATATTCCAATAATTCCACTACCGGACATTTACCCAAAGAAAACAAGAATACTAATTTGAAAAGATATATGCACTGCTATGTTTATTGCAGCATTATTTACAATAGTGGAGATATGGAAGCAAGCTAAGTGTCCATCAATAGATAAATGGATAAGGAACACACACACACACACACACACACACACACACACACAGAAATATTACCCAGCCATAAAAAGGGATGAGATTGTGTCATTTGAGACAACATGAATGGACCTAGATTGTATTATACTAAGTGAAATAAGTCAGAATGAGAAAGACAAATACCATATGATTTCACTCGTAAGTGAAATCTAAAGAAGAAAAATAACCATAACAAATAAATAAAAAGCAGAATCAGGCCTATAAATACAGAGAACAAACTGGTGGTTGCCAGAGGGGAAGGGAAGTGAGGGGGATGAGCAAAATGTGTGAAGGGGAGTGGGTGATAACAGGCTTCCAGTTATGGAATGAATAAGTCCTGAATAAAAGGCACAGCATAAGAAAGAAATATAGTCAATGATATTGTAATAGTAAGTATAGGCACAAATGGTAGCTACACTGTAGTGAACATAGCATAATGTATAAACTTGTTGAATCACTATGTTGTACATCTGAAACTAATGTAATACTATGTGTCAACTATACTCAAATAAAACAAAACAAAACCCAGTGTGTGACTATGAGGAGGTATTGATACTCATGAAAACAAATGCATAGCTTGTTAATTAAGATAGAAACCTGCAGAACCTTTGTGGGAATGCATTCAAAGAATGGGAGATCAGGTTGGAACCATGCAATATTGGATCAAGAAAAAGATATTAAAATGACTCACCCTGTGGAGATTCTGGATTCACTGTGTTATCTTGAGTGGCTAGGAATGAGTCTGAAAGTTTGGTTGGTCAGTTGACTAAAAACCAAATATACCTGTTACGTATACTAATTGAAGTTGAATTGCCAAAAAAATTTGTTATACTGTGAAAGTAGGTGTCCAGAATTTTACAGATATTGGAATGCTTAAGTGAATTTATCATGTAATATGTGCTTACTTATCCCTTAACTATGTTTCCTGGGAGAGTCCAACAGAAACTCTAAAGCAGTTATATGAGAAATAAATTTATAAGGGGAGCCCTGGAATCCTTAATGAGTTCTTCGGTAGCTACTCACTGTAGGCCAAGAATGACAGAACAGCCCCCAGAGAACTCTTCAGGCCATAAAGGTTTTGACGATCCCCCAAAGACAAGGAACTCTGGCCAACTGAGACATTTTCTGAGAACAAAGGGAATATGAAATGATAGTGTAACAAAGTAGATGCAAAGGCCAGTCATAATCACATTATCATTTGCAAATTCAGGACTGTAAAAGTTTAAGTATTTTCCCTTTAGCTTATAAAGTTTTGTGTATGTATCCATTAACTAATTTATTTTCCTTCCTTCTCCCAAGCCCCTACCATTTAACATAATAGGTGTTGTTATGGGCTTTAAATTTTAGTAGGTAAACTTTAAGATATGAAAGCAAAAAAAAAAAAAAAAAAGAAAGCAGGAGTTTGACACAGTTAAAAGAGGAATGAACATTAATGAAAGATGAACAAAAAGACTTTTATCCTCTTTTGATGAGATTAGTATGTTTTTAATTGTGCAAGAGATATACATATCCTATTAGGCAGAAGAATGAATTTGTTATTGTCTTTATTTGGAATTTATTCTATTTAAGAGAGATGAGAATGGATACTAAGTTGACAAGATAGAGCATGCAGCTTTGTATTGTGGCAGTTTAGCTCATATGGCATTATGTTTTCCAGTAGCCTTTCCCTGTATGGTTCACAGAAAAATGTTTTTTTTTTTTTTTTTTAGATTTTGAAGATGTAAGTGAAACAACAGCCATATTTTTATCCTCTGAAAGTTGGTATAGGGCACCAGGCACTATAGTGGTTCATGCACATTATTTTTGACCTTCTCATAAACTTTATTGGTGTGGAGCAAGAACTGCAACTTCTCCAGATCTTATCAGCTTTCTTTCCTTCAGCTTTTCTGAGTTTTTGTCCAAGCACATGTGTGGCTCCATGGTGAAGAGGTTGAAAGTGGTGAAAGACAGATATAAGTCCTGGTTTACTCTCATGGATTCCAGTTGTCTGCTTGGATTCTAGCTTGTTCATGGCTCTTGCCCATGTCAGCTTTCTGTCCCCATTGTTGGAACGGCTAACCTGTCGCAAATTTGGTTAAATAATTAACACAGACAACATCCATGCACCAATTCCTCACCAGTTTCACAGTTGTGTAAGGTCTGATTTCTATAATAGCTATATCAAACAGTGGCTCTGTTTCACTTAATGAATCCTGACCAAGCTAGTTAGATGGATGGATGGATGGATAGATAAAAAAAAAATACTCCTAGTGAAAGAAGTTATATCAGAAAGTGACATTTCAATACTGCATTGTTCTATATTACCTGAAGGAATGAATCTTATGGAAATTCCACAATCTGGGTACAGAAGCAGGCAAACAAACAAAAAACAAAAACAAAATAGAGAGGAAAAAAAATAATAGAAATAAAACTGGGCACAGATTTTTCTAGGCTCTCTTTTTAAAACAAATTAAATATACAAAAATGCCTCAAGCCATCCAGTTTAACAACAAAAAATATGGTTTAACAACTTCGTGGCCCATTATTTAAATGGTATACTAAAAAAAATGCTATTTTAGAAGTATATCAAATTTAAAATGATTTAATGTAAATTCCATTAGATATTTCTGCTTTAATAAAGTACATAGTAGACTGCCTCTGAAAAAAGGACTAAAAAACAAATTTGAATAATGAGTATATTGTTATACTTTTAAAAGTATCTTTTTTGGTTGGCACAACAGCAACTACTATTTATGGAGTGTTTGCCTTGTGCCAGGAACTACACTAATATTTTATATTCATTAATTTTGTTGTCACAATTCTTTATAATATGTGCTATTTTTATCCTAGAGAAAGTAAAGCACAGGGAAGTTATATAATTTTCCTGAGGAAATAGATCTAGTAAATAAGGGAACAAGAAGTTGGACTTAGATTGTCTGACCTCAGAATGAAGATGTTACCTCCTTGACAGCTCTCTTTAAAATTCGTATGAATAATTATTTTTCCAAAATATCAAAACATGAATCAACACTAACAGTAGCAAAGTGTTGAAGTCATTATTCCAGTTTGCTAAATCATCTTTCATTATTAGGCTACCTGAAGAGATAAGGTTGAACAGATTTAGAAAGAAACGTTGGAAGGGGAGGGAAAGCTGTATGTTTATACATCTGAATAAATATACATACATAAAATATACACACATACATTTGTATGGATACACATATATGTGTATATATGTATAAAACAAGTAGAATTAGTTAATAACAAAACATGGAGGCTCTTTCAAATATTTTCAGTAATTTTAGATGTTTCTTTGACATCTGCAGTCCTATTTCTAAATACATATTTATGATTCTATATCTTGTTTCAGTTACAGATGTTGTGCATCAATCTCCTACTGTAGAAGATGTTTTAGATCTCCTATGCTACATCAAACAAAAAAATATTTTCCCTTACCTCATTCTCTCAATGCAGTTTAAAAACAGTTTCTTGCTAATACTAGTGTTTATATTATCATAATCATGTAAATATTGGTCATATTTGATCCTATAATGTCTTATAATCACATAATTTGGGGAGGGAGTTAACTATTGGTGTTATTGGGGAGAACAATTACCATTTTTTGTTTTTTTTTCCTTTTTCTTATTCTGTTCCTATGATTAATTCTTCCCAAAGCCCTTATACTATATTTGGTATAGTCAATCATATATATATATATATATATATATATATATATATTCTTTCATTATATATTCATTCATTTATTCATTCATTCATTTATTTCTGAAAGCATTCTTCCTGGTTCCCTTCTTCTTTTCATCTGGGTTGGTTGATCACTAACATGGAGAGAAAGCAGATTGGAAGATGGCGCATGTGAGTTGGCATGCTTTGCAAAGGGATGATAAAACAGTAAGTTGGTCTTTGCATTGGAAGTCCCCCAAAATTCAGTGACTGTTTTCTTTGGAGCATGTCACTAACATATAATGCTGATGTTTTGAGGCAGCATTTTATCTCTGTGCTCTATATTTGCAAAGCAAATATAGCCAGAATATAAACATATTCTTTTGTCAGATTTGGGGATGGATAGGTGCAGGCAAGAACTTAGCTCTGCAAAGCAGTATAGATCTGTGTCTTACTGACCCTTCCATAATATTTAACCTACCCTTCTGATTTAAGGTCCAGGATTACACCTCACCATGGTCAAATGTACCTGGTGCCGTCAATTCCGGAGGTTTTTTTAGCATTCTGTCCTGCAAGTTAAAGTTTTCTGTGGTTCATTATCTCAGTTAGTACTTTTCCATCTTTTCAGTTGACTTTTCTTCTATGATTTCTCTCTCATTGTCCTATTGTGAACATTGTTTTTTTATTCCTTTATTTGCACTGTTATAATAACTATTCTTAGGCATAGCTATGTGCATTATCATAGTAAACAAGAAGAATTTCTTTTGTTATTTTAAATTTAGCATCCAATTTATATTGTCTATATAGTTTGATTGCTATGATTTGTAATGACAACAATTAGAAATTAGAAATCCAAGCCAAAAAATTTCAATAAGAATATTAGCTGCAGTCAAATTATGACTAATTATTGACTTACCTATTGTTACCAAACAACTTATTTGTTTAATGTAAACAATGATTATTTATATTATAAGAACCTATATAAAACATGATACAAAGTCCATAATTTTTTTTAAAAAATTGTCTTAAGGGCAATGTCTATTAATCAAGTTGTGATATAAGAAGTACTAGAAACAGCTTCCATCTTGGGAAAAAAAAATCATTTGGAATTAGATGAAGGGGTCAGGTTACAAAGGATTTTGTCTAGTGTTTAGGATCTGTTTTCTGTTTCTGAGATAGGAGTATGAGGATGGAAGTCTCAGCACATATTTCTGAACTATTTTCTCTCCCAACTCCTTGACAGGGTAACTCAGCCATAAAAATTACCTTAGCTAATTGCCTTTAGCCTACTAAAAAAGAAAATCTCCCATGTATATTTCATTTCTCATCAGTTCTCCACTGCCCAACAGACTCTGACAGCCTGATCTTCACAGACATTGAGGGCTCTCATACCAACTAATGTGAGCAGAAAAAAAAAAAAAAAGATCCCAACCTTAACATTTCCTATATGACATAGGAAAGACAAAGCTAAATAAATGCAACCATGCTAAACAAATACAAGTTAAAAAAACTTTAACCAAAATAAATGTGAGCACTTGAAGACATGCAGTTAGAGTAATTTGTAAGATAGGACCAGAGGGACAAATAGACACCATAGGGGCACAATGGTCAGTTAGGCAGATAGGCAGCTCACAGTCAGGGGTAAATGATGATGTTAAGGCTCAGAACTCTGTGGGTGTGCAGAAGACTAAACCTATTCCCGAGGGTGTCAGATGTTGTGATGGACAAAAGGGCAGCAAATTTACTTAGATTCTTCTATCTAGTTTAGAGTAAGTCCAGTGAAGAGGAAGAACCTGGGCCTGCCTGGGACTAACCCTGGCTGGGATTAACCCTGGCAGGGACAAACACAGTTTTAGCTAACACAGGAAGAGTTGGAAAGGGGACAGATAGACAAACAGTACTGGCTGAATTATTTAAAACCAGGCACAGTATCATTGACTCCATAACAAATGATATAAGTCTAGCTTGAACCACAGTTAAACTTAAATAAATATTAAATACTGTATTTTGTTAATATGATTTGCAATAAAACCAGGAAAGTAGTATGTTTCTAGTATCTTATATGATGAAGTTCTTATATGTGTAATATTAAGTTTTGGGATAATGAAAGTGAGTTTCCCATAAAATTTTTATAGTATATAATTAGTATTCTATAATCTTTGTGTGAGATAAAAGGAATATGAACTAAAGATTATAAAAACAAGTGAAGAAGAAAAAAAAATGTACGGGACCAGTACAATCTCTGAAGATGGAGGTTTACACAAGTATTAAGCTGTATCACTCAGCCTTTTTAAGCTCTTGAGAATCTCAAGTGGGCAAGATTATGATTTATAGAACATTTATTTGGGAGACAAGAAGCCTATTTTTGCCTGGCCTTATTTGCCAACAATTTATAAAATCCAGAATTATGTGCAGTGGCTATACGTGATTAAAAAGCAGGAGACACTGGAAGTGAGGTAGTTAATAAGTAAGGGGGTACAATAGGTAAACATTAGCAAAATATAAAAAATGCAACAAAAGCCATAGAAGTTCTCAGATGAAAGAGCAGGCGACATTTTGGTATCTGGGCTAATTAGTTGAGAATCAATACAGAACATCAGCAATCAGCAGCTCATGAGGCAAACCTAGTACTTTAACATCATAGCCCTAGGTCAGTCTTCAACATTTCTCTTAATTAGACCAAGTTTTTATGTGGTGAAAGGTGAAAGTGGAAAATGATAAGTTAAAAACTAAAAAAAAAAAAAATCTATAGACATTTAGTAAATCTTATGTAATCAATAAGTTAGAGTTTTTGTTTGTTCTGTCTTGCTTTTTAGACAGAGTAGAATCTTGCCTAAGAGCGTGAACTCTTTCCCCACTGCCTAGGTTTGGATCCTGGCTCTCAGGTCCAGTAGATCCATGGGTTTGGGTAATTTATTTAATTCTATGTTTCAGTTACCTCATTTGTGAAACAGACATAATATTGTTAACTATCTCATAAGGTTGCTGTGAAGTAATCAACTCATGAATTAGTTAACGTGCATAAATTGCTTAGGATACTACTTGGTATACAATGATTATTATGCAGTCTATGCTATTATTATTATCATTACTGTAAGAAATTTTATGAAGCTTATTTTATACCAAGCTCTGTAGGAAACATTCTCAGCTCTTCCTAATATCCACCTCTTCCTCCCCCTGAAAAAAGATAAATATTAAATTTTGCATCTAACATCACAATCCAGCGTAATTGCTCTTGAAATAGAAAAATAAATGTGTAAAGCTGTCAAACAAAAGCTTGGTCATCCAAGTGTGTGACGTCACTATGTAATAGTAAAAGTAAGACTGTTGTTGAAATTCTAAAAATTTTCTAGTTCAGCTGGCCTTTGGTTCCCCCTTAACCCTATTACTATGTTCTTTAGTTTTTGCTGGTGTTATTGTCTTCCAGGAGTGATAATCTGTAGTCTCCTTGAGTTCCTTATCTAGAGATAAAGGAAATAATCTAATTAATAATTAATATTAAGTGATTTATTGACTTTAGCTTGTCTTTCTGGTACAATACAAGTAAAGAATTTTCAACTACCAGAGATGTCCAGTAGCACTAAAGGATACTTTACAATGTATTATGCTGACCATTCCCAGTGCTCTTTGAAAGCAGGAATACACTTATAGTTTTTCCTTTTTGTTCATCGGTGTTCATCAGTCATTGATAAATGATCAGTAAGCATGCTGTATAATTACACCTTTGTCTTTTTTTAAAACAATTATTTATTTATTTACTTATTTATTTAGAGCATGAGTGAGGGGTGGGGCAGAGGGAGAGGGAGAGAGAAAATCTCCAGCAGATTCCCCACTGAGCATGGAGCCCAATGCAGGGCTCAATCTCATGACGCTGAGATCATGACCTGAGCTGAAATCAAGAGTCAGATGCTTAACCGACTGAGCCACCCAGGTGTCCCACCTTTGTCTTGATATATGTCAATAATAGATACAAATTGTTGTAAAAACCAGGCATAGACACATTTAAGTTAATCATAATTTCTTATCTGAAGAAGTCAGGGTTCACAACAAAGAGTAATTTTATCCAGCTGAAGTATAAACATCATGGCCTCTAAAATTCTCAAAAGCCTTGCCAGGAAGCACACAATGGTCCATGATAAGTTTGAGTGAGGATGGCTCACATCAGATACCCTGGATGATTAACTTTTTCTTCCAAGACCAGGTTTATACATAAGGTTGGGACTGTCTAGCTTTGTGCCTGGGCTAGAGATGCTATAGAGTTACCTTACCTGGGTAAGATATACCTCACTAGAGACTCAAGCCTGAATCTCCTTCTAATACAACTTCAGCCTCATACTTCTTATATACCTCAGGGAATATATATATTCTCTAGCTCAGTTTTTAGAACTAGAACAAGGACCAATTACCCAGATATTTCTGAGAATCATGCTCACAAGTCCTTGGACCAGCTTGTATATCCTACCCTGTGGTAGTAGATAAAGGGGAAAATTTATAAAGTGATTCTTCTGTTATGCTGGAGATTTTATCAGGAAAATTACTAACAATAATTTAAATAATGATGCTATTAGTAAGCACAGCATCAACTTACTCTACTGTGTACAATGTCAAAAAATAAAGAACTTTACCTATATTATTTTTTCTCACTACAATACTAATGAGCTTAGAGGCAGACACTTAAGAGGTTAAGATGTGAACTAATATAAAGGGTGAAGCTGTAATCATACCCGGACTTTTTGACTCCACGGCTGGACCCTATACCACATCTAAAATTGGATCCTGGGTGTTTGGGGGCATTACTGCCAGTTACTGCCACCATGTTCTCTATGCTCTTGTTATGCTACCGACTATTTCTCAAGGAAAGCATGAAAGTCATGTAGGTGACCTTACTAGGTCTGTGAATCTAGGAGACTCTCAGGAAACTAGCAAAATTCATAACTACTTACCTAAGTCAACATAAGAATGCCACCTTGCACTATGTGATGCAGAGAGCAACAGAAATGAAGTGATTGTGGCATGACTTTGAATCATATCCTATGCTTTAGAGAGCATTCCAACATCATCCCTCAAAATTTTACTGTGTCAGTGTTCTTTTTAATTTTTAAAGGTTGAGTTTCATGGAACCAAAAATGGACCTTTTTTTTTTTTTTAAAGCACTATGAAGCATAGACTTTCAATATTTTTATAGGAAATGTAGTAAGATGGTCTTACAAGAAGAAAGGCAAATGCAAAACCACAATACCACTTTTCAGCAAAGTACTTAAAAAGTCACAGAAATAAATATGTATTTTGGGGTACTATTTTCCTGATAGAAAAAAAGCACCTGAATGCTCCATCATAGCATCACCCCATAAAAGGTGCATCAATCTCCACCTGTTTCTATACTTGAAAAATTTTATTGACAAGAGTATATAAGATGTTAGCACCAATTAAACACCTGTTAACAGTCTATCCATCGATAATGCAGTTTAAAAGATATCAGTTTCACTGATATGCTTCCAAAACAGATTTTTTAAAAGGTCATTTTGCGAATAATGTTTTAAATTAAAATATTAATATTAGAGAAAAATCTGTATTGCATAGTGACCATTTGAATTGAATAAACACTTAATTACACATTTTAGACTTCTTTGAAAGCATTATGAAGTGAAACTACATTTGACAATAGATTCTAATCCCTCATTCTGTTTCCAGGTTAGTAATAACTGTTCTTATCTTTTTACTGATAGCAATAATAGGCCGCAACATATATTTCCTTGCCATGTACTATTAGCGGTCACTTAGAATAGCAGCCTCTTCATTTGAGTAAGACACGGCAGGGTTTGGAAAGAGTAGCCAATAATCAGTAGGTTTATTGGATCTGCCTGCAGGTAGATTATTTAAAAACGTGAACCTGCTGAGATTTTGTTCTCTGAAGAGTCTGTTTTTTGTTGTTTCTTTTGCTATACTTTTTGTAGTAGTGACTTTCACATTAGCATATGCTCTCAAGAAATTCTGACACCTAGATCAGAGGGAGTTAATTGCTCGCCAGTAGTGGTCATTGTCAGTGAACTTTCACCTAACTTTGGAGAAATAGAGATTGACACTTTTAATTATGTGGTTGCAGAATACCAATTTTAAGAGTATATTTTCAGGATTGGACTTATATGCATTTACTTATTGTATCAGAGTTGGTTGACTTAAGACAAAACATCTTTAAATACAACAAAGTGATAAATGAAGTAGGTACTAGGAAATAATGAAGGAAAAGAATAATTAACTAAATGGTTTTTCTCACTCATAAAATTTCTTAAGCAACATTGAATCTGGCTGCAAGATAGCATTTTGTAATTATGATAGCCAGTAACTACACATTATTGAGGTTTACTATATGCCAGGCACTGGGCAAATGTGTCACATGCATTATTTTTTTTTTAAGATTTATTTATTTATTTGAGGGGGGGAAGGGCAGAGGCTGAGAGAGAGGGAGAGAGAGAATCCCCAGTAGACTCCCTGCTGAGAATGGAGCCTGACATGGGGGTTCCATTTCAGGACCCTGAGATCATGACCTGAGGTGAAACCAAGAATGGGATGCTCAACAGATAGCCATCCAGACATCCCTCACATGCATTATTTCTAATCCTCATAAGAATCTAATAAGATAGTTATACTTTCTCTATTTTGGATATGGGGAAAAAGAGTCTAAGTTAATTTAAATAACTTTCCCATAGCTAGTTAGTATCCAACCAATCCTTAGAACATGGTGGCCCAGAAAGTTAGGAAAGAAAATCCTAAAGATCCACTAGAGTCATGGTATTACTGCCTCCTTCTGGTACTAACCACTGTTAACAGTACTTTTTATAACAACGTAAAATGGTTTTATGAAAATAAATTCAACCATACCTGAATTAAACTGTAAGGAATTTGTTGGCTCTATAACTAGAAAACCCAAAGACAAGAGTTTGACCTAGAAGATGAATATAATGTTAATCAAAAATCCCACTTCTTTTTAACTCTCCATTGTAACACACACAATTTTGTCTTTGTCTCAGTCTGCTGCTGCAAACATGATAGATGGCCAGCAATGACTCAGGTACAGAGGCTTCCTCAAAATGTCCAGTGGTAACGAAGGAGAACATTGATACAACCATCAGAGAGAAGTTTTGAGCTTCACACTAATTGGGCCTTTTTAAACAGATCTGTAAACCAATGCCAGGCACTAACTGTTAAGACATCTCTACACGTGTCTCTGGCACAGGGAATGGAGTTTAATAGCCTACACCTTGGATAAGGACTCTGACCTGCAGTGGGAAAATCTTGGTGTTTTCAGAGAACTCCTAAATTGCCCATGAGACTGAATATGATAAAAAAAAATATTGAAAAAGGATCATTTTTCTGCTGTATTGGCTTATAAGTTAAACAGTGGAGTTTGGAAAATTGCTAAAAACTTTTCTTGTATGTAACAAATTATTTCTAAAATAAGTAAAAAAGTTAAGTAACATAAAGTCAACTTTCTACCATCTAGATCCTCCTTCTTACTTATTCAACCTCAGTTATTCATTTATAGCCAGTAAATAAATGTCCATCCTGATTGAGATAATTTTCTTTAAAAAATAAATAAAAATAAAATACCTCTTTTTTCCTCATAATTCTGCCAGACATGATCACTGGAAGAGATACATTACAAAATTCTGCTAATGAAACTAATATTACACTATATGTTAACTAACTGGAATTTCATTTTCTTATGTTTTCTTTTTTTAAAATTTATTTAAATTCAACTAATTAACATATAATGTATTATTTGTTTCAGGGGTATAGGTCTGTGATTCATACCCAGTGCTCATTACAACACATACCCTCCCCAATGTCCTAGAATTTAAATAAAAACTTAAAAAAAGAAAAAAAAAATAGGAAAACATATGTCTTTGCAGATCCCACTTCATTTTTTGTTTTCTCTACAGCAGGGAATCATTTAATAACATCCCAGTGTCCTTAAGGAGCAACTGTAGCTAACGGAAGTATGCCCTGGGTTTTCACTGTTACAAAATCATAGTTCTCTCCTACTGGCTAATTCTTCAGTGTCAGAAAGTCAAGGAGGTCATGTGTACTTTAACTCAAAAATAATTATCAGGTTTTTCTATCCAATATTATTATGGGTTTCAAAGGTAGATTGTCTTCAAAGAGAGACATAAATTCCCTGAAGATAATTTTTGGTCAGGAAAATAGGCAATTCTGTTAAAAACTATCTTTAATGTGGTTTGGTAAGAAATATAACTAATGAATGAAAAAAGACTGCTATACAAACAAGTAGAAATAAAGAGAAGAAACAAAATTAGTCATAACTAGCCTGAGAGTTTAAGGGAAAAATATATTAGGAAAAAGAAAATAGCACATTATCTACTTAGAAACAGTCATAAATTCCATACTTACCATCAATATAAGTTTGTCAAAGATTTATTTTCCAAATATTAATTTCCAAATATGAAATTTTGGAAATCTGACAGATTACTTTTTTTTTTTTTCAAAGAACAGAACTTTCAAGTCACTTCCATCTGATTGATGGTCATTATTCATTTGCATGAAAAGTCTTGTTTGGCCATGGATGTAAACCAAACCTAAAATTGTTTTTTACACATTTCAGACTGACATTTATTGAACAACCAACTTAGGGCCAAGGTAGTTCTATTTCATTGTCTCAATAAAAACATCTGTCAACAAGTCATTGTGCTAGTTTTTCATTTAGTCATTCAACAAATATTTATAGAACACTTATTGTGTGGGTCAGGCACTCTGACAACCATTGATACAATAAGTATTAAAGAAAAAAAGAAAACTAGACACAGCCCTGCCATATATATCATTAGTGTGCACATAAATTAATATGCTATAAAAGGAAAGAAAAGGAGTTATAAATGTTTTTAATAGATCATTTTATTAGTAAAACATATGTGAGGAACCTCCTCAAAAGTGATGATTCCATACAAACCAGAGAAATCAGGTAAACTGAGGAAAAAGAAGGCGGACAGCATAATCAGGCAGAAGGAATAACATATGCAAAATCATATGTTGAGATTAGGCATACTGAATCTGAAAGAAAGCTACTGGAGCTACAGTTGGGGGAGTGTTGTGCAGATGAGTATGGGGAGAGTTAGACTGGTGTCAAAATTTGCAGAGTTTTTACATTTTCACATTAAAAACTGAAATATAATTAACATACAAAGTTGTATGTTGCATGTGTATATGTGTACAACGTGTAGATTCAACAATTCTGTATATTTTTCAGTGTTCACAAGTGTAGTCACCATCCTTCACCATACAATGTTATTACAATATTACTGACTATATTTCTTATGCTGTACTTTTCATCTCCATGATTTATTCATTTTATAACTGCAAGTTTGTACTTCTTAATTCCTTTTATCTGTTTTGCACAAACCCCCACCCACTTGCCCTCTGGCAACTACCAGTTTGTTCTCTGTATTTAGGAGTCAGTTTGGTTTCTTTTTGTTTCTTTGTTGTTGTTTTTTTTTTAAGATTTTATTTATTTATTTGACACAGAGAGAGAGAGATAGTAAGAGAGAGAGAGTGCAAGCAGGGGGAGCAGCAGCAGAGGGAGAGGGAGAAACAGGCTTCCCGCCGAGCAAGGAGCCCGATGCAGGGCTTGATCCCAGGACCCTGGGATCATGACCTGAGCTGAAGGCAGACGTTTAACCAACTGAGCCACCCAGGTGCCCCTGTCTTTTTTTTTGTTTCTTTGGTCATGTGTTTTTGTTTCGTCTTGTTTATTTGATTCCACATATAAGTGAAATCATAATGGTATTTGTCTTTTTCTGACTTATTTCACTTGACATAATACCTTCTAGGTCATCCATGTTGTTGCAAATGGCAGATCTCATTCTTTTTTATGATTAATATTCCATTGTGTATATATCACATCTTTTTTTATCCATTCATTTATTGATGGACACTTGGCTTGCTTCTGTATCTTGGCTATTGTAAATAATGCTGCAATAAACATAAGGGTGAATATATCTTTTCAAATTAGTAGACATGCCAAGTTTTTAGACATCAGTGAAATACGTGGTCTTTAAGAACAATAAGAAGCCATTGAACTGCTTTATGTATTAGAGTGATTTGTTCTTATTTGCTCTGGAGAGAAAAAAAAAACAACAAAGGACTAAACATGAATGTAGTTATGCTAGAGAAGAAATGATGGTAACTTGGACTAGGAGTGACTGTGAATAGTGTTCAAGCTTGTGAGATTTTTAATAGGTTAAATCAATAGACTTTTGTAATGGTTTGGAATTCTGGAGTGAGGGAGAGGCGGAGGTTGTAGATGATTCCTAGGTTTCCAGCTTACTTAACCTGATGGTTTAGGCTGCCATTTGTGAAGAAAAGTAGTTAAAGGATTAGGTGTGTGGATACAGATTATAAATTCAGTTTTTGCCTTTGTTGTGTAAGAGGACCTTTGAAATATCCAATAATTGATTTTAATTAGGTAGTATGAGATAGGAGCTAAAGGACAGTTCTGATCAGAAATATCATTTTTTGGAAATCAATTCAATGTAAAATGGAAGTCATATATATGAATAAAATTGACTAGAAGTAAAGTCTCACTTGTGACAACTTGAAATCCTGGGACTCAAATTTGAGAAAATATAGTATTTTATTATGGATTATGAAAGATGAGGGATAGGAGTAAAATCTGGAGAATTTTGAAATGAAACCTAAAGAGAGTGTTTGGAGAAAAAAGGGAGTATGCAGCAGTTATCTAGAGACACCTACCCCCAAATTAAAAAGAAATGGATTTAATGACAACGAAATTATATATGACTTTGGTAATAATTCCATCAAGAGAGATAGGGGCTGGAAAATGGGTTGGTGTTGTAGTGGGAGATTAAAAAAACAAACAAACAAAAACCAAAAACTCCCAACCAAACAAACAACAAAAAAACAGTGAACCAGTGAAGTATAACATATAAATAAGCTTCTTGGGAACTTTGTGAAGTGTAGGAAAGAACACTAAATCTGAAGAGATAGAAGGGGCCGGTTAAGATTCTGTTGTTTTCTTTTTCTTTTTCCATTTTTAATAGGATATACTTGAGTTGATTTAAAGTTCATTGTGAATGAAGCAATTGTGAGAGAGACATGGGGAATCAAAAGTAATAGTAGATAATAGGTATTATAGTAAGAAAGCAGATGAGATGGGATCCAAAATAGATGTGAATTAATCCTTAAAGGGGAGCATAGTATTCATTGTAACATGGGAAAGAGGAAAGAAGGGGAATAGGTGACACTAACAATCATAATATAACTAATAACACAAGCTAATATTTAAGAATTGTATACATGAAAAAAAAACTGAGGCACAAAAAGTTTTATCTTTCCCAAGGTCATCTTTTTTAAAGTAAGTGGGAAGAAATTGAAATTTGGGTATTTGTGGGGGTAGAATAGGGTTATGAGTTGGCCAGAAATGTTGTAGAATTTCAGAATTTATTGGAGAGCCCAATAAAGGTAGGTCGTTAAGAATTTATAATGGAAAAATTTCTGTCCTGTTATATGAAAATTGTATGCAGCAATTGGATGATCAAGGTCAATCTTGAAAAAAGATTATCAAGTTCAAAGAGGGTGAAATTTTGCAATATGTGTGTGACAAAAATGCAGAGAGGCAAGAGAGATTTATATATAGTAAACATAATCTTGAAAAAAAATCATCATGAAATCAATAAGGCTAAGTAGGAAAGGAAATGAAGGAGGTATCACATGAATTTGTAGAAAGCAGCAAGTTCAAGCAACTGGAAATCCTGATTGACTCTAAAAATGCTGGCAGTAATTGAACAAGCTATAAGGAAGAGAAACACTGACCTTGAGGTAGGGTTATTGGATTAATGATTTTTCAATATTGATCAGATTAAGGTAATGAACAGGCTCAAGGTGTAAACATGGGAGTGAGTGGCTTAAGTGGAGGAAATAAAGAGCTCATTGAGAATCAGAAATTTTAAGAACTAAGGAGCTCTAGAAGTGAAAACCTTGTACATATGAACAATGATATCTATCCATATGAAGTTAGGGCTTGGGGTAAAGGAAATATCTAAACTGGGTACAAGATCTTTGAGGAGTGTTGGAGACTAACTTGAATGTCCACAGATGATGGTGTTAAGGAGAAGGAGGATTGGTATAGCTCAACCACTCAGTCCTCAAAGGATCTGCACTTTTTCTTCTTTTTGTTCTGAACAAAGTTGAAGTACTAATAGTCTGGAATTTCTATGGAGAATAAGAATAACACAAATCCTGTCTCTTACATATAAAGGACATGGGTTATTAAAAGACAACACAACAAAACAACAATGACAAGAATAGGCATTGGTTGAACACTCTGTAGAGGAAATGCTATTCTCAGAATAAAGACTAATTCCTGTTAAGGAAAGCAAGTAAAAAGAGGGATACAAAAGGAGACAAGGAAGATTTATACATTACAACAGGAAGATATGGTAGAAATTTAAGGTTAATATTGACAGATAAATAGGAAGATGAAATTCTTGAGATATAATTTCAGTAATCCTTCAAGAAGCAAGGAGGAATATATCTTATTTGGCCAGAGTAATATAGAGCCAACTGTAGAGTCAAGTCTGAAATATAGTGGAGAACATCAACATATTTAGAGTATTACAATCTAACATGAATAAAAGAAAGAATATATAAAGATATAATTACAGGGTGCCTGGGTGACTTAGTTAAGTGTCCAACTCTTGATTTTGGCTCAGGTCCTGATCTCAGGGTTGTGAGATCGAGCCCTGTGTCAGGCTCCCTGCTGGGTGTGGATCCTGCTTAAGATTCTCTCTCTCTAATGTAGTATAATTACATTATCTATCAAATCACTTGATGTGGCTTGCTACCAAATGAGTAGAAAGCATATGGACTCAGCTTGGTAAGGGAAGGGATTACTGAATAGTTGTGGGAGATAAGAAGTCTTAATTTGGCTTTGTTTTGGATGTTATCAAGTATATACCTTGTCTTAAAGGCAACAGAGGAGAGAATTATAAATAAATGCCTGACAATCAGATATACATTTTTAGTAAAATCACTCTGGGAATAAAACAGGATATATTGGAAGGTGACATGTCTGAAGATTAAAATTCAGCCAGAAGACCATTGAAATAGTCTATTCATTTACTGTCTTTAGTGTATTTTTATTGTAGCTCTGGGCATCCAAACTGAGGATCAAAAATTTTAGTTATTTATAATTTATTCCATTCAAAAGATGATAGTTTCATGGTACATTGGGGGCTCTGGTTGAGAAAGGAGGCTGATTAAAATACAGAATGATCAGTGAATTCATTTAGCAACTTAACATGTGGTGCCTCGAGGTACTGTTCAGGTTTAAAACAAAAACAAAAACCCCTTTCTTGTGTAAGACATGGAATTCCTGTCTCATTCTTTGTTTCTTCTCTAGGATAGGGTAGTGTAGTTCTGCCCATTGTCGTATATACTTTCCCATAACTCACAGGAAGTAGATTATACATCTTTCATCTCTACTGACTTTGGGATTACTCATATGTCATGCTTTGACCCACAAAAAGTAGGATTATGTGACAGTGGGCCAGTTCTGAACTATGAATTCAAAAGGTATTGTAGGTTTCCATTTCATCTTCTTGAATACTTTCCCTCTGCCCTGAGACAGTATGTCTCAACAGTAATGGTTCCTTCAATCTAAGTATTCAAATGAAAAGATATGTGAAACTGATTTGACTGTGACTTGTAGTCTAGATCCAGGGCCAACAGAGCTCAACCAAACCCACTCAGGATAGTCCAAAAGAGTCCAAAAGTACCCAGCAGAACTGTAGCCAAGGAATATTTTGTTGGGGTAAACCGTTGTTTGTGCCTATTTACTGTGCATTACTGTTGCAATAAAAACTGAATATTATATTTTGGTTTTTACCTTTTGAGATGTATATATTCACCCTTACTAGATTGCAGTGCCTCAAAAAAATAGATTAATACTTTTCAATTACTACCAAAACATATTTATGCATCTTTTGTTCTCTTTTGTTTAAATTTAAAAAAAAACATTATCTTGCAAATATAGGTTTCCTTTCTTTTCCTTTATATTTAAACTTCTGCAAAAACTCAGAATCAATAAATAAAGTATTCTTCCACTGTATATCTCCATAGGCCTACTGTATGTTGATAATCTACATTAAACAATTGATATTGACTAACTAGATACTTCTATCAAGTTTGACTTCTTTGTAGTAAAGGAATTACAATCACCTTTCCCTTGATAAGTGTAGACTTTCCAAACCATCAAAAATGAAATAAAATAATCATTTTAGACCAGAATCAATATATTATCAGTTTCCTAAATTATTGAATCACATTGTAGTTTAATACCTATTTTTCTTTCCAATGCATGAAATAGGATATTGTTACATACTCTAAGTTCAGATAAGGAAAATTGTTAACTTGTTTTTATACAAAATTATCACTTTACTTTTTTGGTAGTATCTAACTCAGTAGATGCATATTCGTGTTGCAAATCTCCTTGAATTTTATTGGTAACAGTGAGAGATTATTTCTGTTGCATTTCATGGAGTCTAACCATGAGTCACTCATTTTTCCAACATAAGAGTGACTGCAGTGGATTAAAGGAAAATATCAGACTCTAAGAAATGTTTCATGATTGCTTTTTTCTGACCAGAAGACATTGATATATGACTTCTTACATGAAAGAAATTTCCTGTTCTCTCTACACATTGACTGGATACTTTTCTATTTGAAAATATGAGTAGTTAATGTGAGCCTTCCATAGGTCTGACACCTTTTTGAGATTAGTGATGGTCAAAACTTTGGGTATATGTTCTCTAAACTTTCCATCACCTAACTTTACTAAAATCCTATATACTTATTTCTCTTGCTTTCAACACCGTCTGTGTATTGACAAAGAAGAAAAGATTTTGTACTTTCAATTTATTATAATAATTATAGGGAAAACTCATTGATATGACTCCTATGTAGTTAGGTTACGAATAAAGACCATTGGCAGCATATTTTTTCACTTAAACACAAAATAGGGAAGAACTATATTTGCAGTGATATCAGGGTCACTGAATCTTATATTTTAGTGTCTCTAGTCCAACATGCAGGACAAACTAAAGATCATGTTGGGTGAAAATTTTAAGAAGCAAGGCAGCAACATACGTCATAGATGATTCTAACTCTTAGAAGATTCTGGTACACTTGTGCTTTGCCTAGATAAAAAGAAATAACAGAATTATGTTTTAAGATCATTTCCTAGAGTTAATATTGTATATAAACCAATTATATATGTGGTATTGATCCCCTGAGTTGAGAGAGTTGATCTGCCCTGGTGAGTAACTTTGTTCTTCAACACCCACATATTTATTTCTCAAATATGAACACTTCTCTTAGGAGAGAATAGCTGTTCTGGGTAGAAAAAACTATACTTTTCTCAAGGTAAACAAAACTATGCTCTTCATAACAAGAACCAAAATAAGTTTTAAAAATGAATCTAAGGGGAAAATATTAGTTATTTAGGATGTTCTTAAACATTATCTATATTCAGAATTATTATAATAAAAGTTTAGAATGTATATTATATAGTTCTGTCTCTCCAAATGTAGTTTTTAGCAAGATAAAATCAATTAATTATACTGTTAATAATTTTTCTGTGAATCAAAGAGGATCTTTTGTAGGAAAGCAACTTACAGAGTTGATACAGAGAACTTAGAGCAAAATAGTTTTAAGATTGAAGACTCACTAGACCTATCTGTTGTGTTGTTAGGTTGCAACATTTAATTAGTTAGGGTAACTCTAGCTACTATGACAAATCATCTAAAAATGGGATGGAATCTTAAATATAAGAGAATGTTATTTTCTATGCACATAAGAGTCCAAAATAGGTGTTCCTGGATGACAGGAAACTTTCATTTTTTGTTGTGAATCAAATACTCAAGCTCATTTCACCTTGAAGCTCTACCATCTTTTAGGACTGCACGGTTATCTGCATCTATTTGGTAGGAGGTCTTGTGTATGGAGTAGCGGTAGGGGCACACAGGCATCTTAAAAGTCTCAGCTCAGAAATTTATACATCAAACTTCTGCTCATATTTACTGCTAAAATATAGTCACATGTTTCCCACTTAATTGTGAGGGAAGCTAGGTATTATAGGCTAAGTGTTTACCGAAGAGGGAAATAATTTTTTTTAAATAAAGAACTAATACTATTAACTATAATATAGAATTCTTATATCTGTATCCACCTGAAGATTTCTTTAAACATATAGAATGCCCTCAAATCCCATGCAATGAGGAAAACCCAAAACACAACCCAATAACTACATCCAGTTCAAAGTCTATGTGTTAATGATGCCAGCCCAGATATACATGGTCCAGGAACAATAAGTAATAATACTCATCACACTCAAAGGACAATAATGAAGCACCTTTGCAATAATTGCAATAAAAATTCTATTCAAAAAAGAAAAGAAGGGAAATACATAATAGTTTGATTCATAACAATTATGCCATTCTGCTGGTCAGGTATCGTGAAGCCCCTCCTAAACTACTATGGAGAAGAGTCATTGTTTAAAAAAAAAAAAAAAGAGTCATTGTTTAGACCTAGAGTTGTCCCTCGGGAAAGAAGTTGCTTGTCCATTATCCTTGTTATGTCAGAAAATATGGAGGGTCTGAGATTTTACTCTAGTTGCTAGGTAAATTAGCCTGACACAGCATTCTGATAGAATGTCACAAGATCAGTCAGTAAAAAACAGCAGTTATAGCAGTTTTTATCAGTTCTTCACAGCCTAAACCTAATAGGACAATACAATGTGGGCCGATGTTACCTGCATGCACATTAAGGTTCAACAAAGGAAAGAAACATCAACTTGTAAGAGACATTGAGCTGTTATGGGGCTGCTAGTACATCCACCCATCATTACCTGGAAAGAGAGAGAATACTCATTACCCTAGAGTGTAAAGTACATCTTTGGGAGAAGAACAGGAGGGCTTTAATCTTTACTATGCTGGAAAGTCTGTGGAGAGATACATCACTACTTCTCCCTTAAAGGATATACTACCTCTATCTTTTTTTTTTTTTAATTTAACCTTTGTCTTTTAAGTCTGTTTGCTTTAAGGCACAGGCTTTGCAAAAACAGGAGTAATCGATGGAGAATTGTTGAAGATAGTTCAACAATTCTCCATGCCATGTTTGAAACGAGTGTTGGTATTAGCTTCACAAGAGATGGTAAGTTGTTTTATTCTATTTGTATTATACAAGATTAGTACCTTAGGATGTTTGTTAACGCTGGTACATTCAAAAACATTTTAGCTTCAAATCATGATTACTTTGGAAATAAACCCCCCTACAATATTTAGTAGGCTTGTAATGTTTGCTTTTAGTCAATTCCTTTGGCCTATAACCATACTCATCATTCTGTCCTGTATTTAATTTTCCATTCTGCTTTATTTCTTTTATTTGTTCTATCCTTGGTACTTTTTTAGTGCTGGGCTACCTTAAGCCAAATAGAATAATAGTTTTAGGTTGGCGGCTAATTACTCATTCAGTCTTGGCTGAATCTCAACAGGCCATTGTCTCAAAGTTGTTATCAGTCATATTTACTATTTTGGTGAGTCCAGAAACAGTTGTCATTGCAAATTTGTAGATTCTCAATATCACTTTTATTTCAGCTTATAGATATTTCATTTCTGCTTGAGCAGATCTTTTTCTTGTGATGTTTGATGATAAGGCACAAAGGGCAACTAACACTGAAATAAACTAAGTCTATTTAGCATTTTACCTAGAGCTATAGTCTATAAACTAAAAACAAAAACCAGTAGGCAACAGGCAACTTCAAGTGACAAAGAATGTAGTAATAGCATTGCCCCTGTTGGAGAATGTATAGCAATACAGGCAATAGTCTTAAAGAACTTTTTTCAAGTTCCTAGATGGCAAAAGAGTCCTGCCTTCAAAACCAAACCAAAACAACAACAAAAAGCCCCTGCTATCCATATGATCAATTTCACATAATCTTAAAGTAAATTAGCTTGATTATGGCAATATCTATTCTCTACAGTTTGTAAATTGGTTTCATGTGCACTAGAATGCATGTGAATATTGTCTGTCTCCCTCACTACTACTACATTCCCAATACTCAGCAATGTGCCTACCACATAGAATGAGGCATTAAGTACTTGATGAATTAATGAATAAATGTAGGTAATCTTTCAACAACCCTGTAGCATAATCTGCACTGTAAAGATTTTGTAGATGAAGAAACTGGGAAATATAACATTAATCATCTAAAATAAAACAGGCACTCAAAGAAACAGTAAAGTCTAATTTGTGTAAATGAAAATCCAATATTATTGGCTATATAAATATAAATATGACTGTAGTTCGGATAAAGGATGTAGAATATGGGTATATATATATGAACATTCTATACATAGGTAAGTAGACTACTTGCAAATTATTAGGAAAGAAATGCTATATACTGTACTTAGAATTATGGAGCCGAAAAAGACTTTAAACGGCATCTGGTCTACCCATTTCATTTACAAAATGAAAAGACTATGTACATATGTATGTATAAAAATTTGCAACCAACCCATTTACTTATGTAAAAAATGACTTTGAATGCATTATTAGCCAGATCACTTACAGTGACTGATGTATACAAGTATGATATCACCATCATAGAGCAGGTGACATTCACAGGTAGAACAATCAAGCTCAAGGCACATGTGCCAGGGACACTGCCAATTTTTTGGGCACCCTTGTATTCAGGTGATATACAAAATTCATCTTCTATAAGATGAAATGATTGGATTAGTTGTTTCAAAGGTCTTTGTAAATTTTAAAACTCTATGAATCTACTTGGAAATATTCCAAGTCTTTTTTTAACGTGAGGAAATAGCTGCATATAAGCCCTTAAGGGTCATGGTTTGGGACCATGTCTGACAAAGAAAAATGTAGAAATGTTTCAAAGATTAGTTAAGTGGATGAATTTTTAACAATTACTGTATCTGGAAATAGTCACATACTCTGAACTTGGGAATTTTTTTCCAAAAAATCTGTGGCTGTCTAGCTGTGTGACAAGAATAAGTGTTCATTAGCTCTGTGAGGACACTTAGAATACCTAACAGAAGGTAACTAAATACTGTCTTGTTCTATTGCTTCCATATGTACTTCATTAACAGTTGAATTTAATATAAATAAAAATAACTGGATTACTAAACAAAATTGCAGTAGATGCTATATTTTAATATCTTTTTTTAGCAAAATTTTTAAAGTATTAATTTTTTATATTTATGTCTACACTTTTTTACTTTAGCAAATGAAAGAAACAACACAAATTCTTAAGGCAAAATTTTATGAAGATAATGGAAATATCAATATAGTGGAAATTTAATAACTTACAAAAATAACATTTCTAAACTAGGCCTGAAGCCTGTACCAATAATACAATTACATATTATACCCTTACATTCTGATCATAGAAATCAATCTTCCACTGAAATAAGAAGTTACCTCTAGTTTCAGTTTTTTTTCCCACAAATGCTTTTGCTTTAAATTGAAGTAGTTTTAAATTCTCCAATGGAAACTTCATCATTCTTACCATAATAATAGCAAGTACAATTTTTATGAAGCAAAATACCAAGGCAGTGTATGAGTTTTATGCCTAAGAGAATAAAATCATCTTGAAGGCTATGGGGGTAGTATCCAATGCATTTTTTAGAATAAAAATGTCATTATTTTTCATAAATATGCCTAGAAAAATTATATTTAATATTAATTTGATATTAATGAAATATTCTTAAAGAAATGCAAGAAAATTGCATTCTATTAATGAAATGTAGTTTATTATCTTAATGCAGAAGAGACATTAAAAGATGGATTTTTTTTTTGAAAATACAGGCTTTGAGCCAGACTAAGGTTCAAATCCCTACAACATTTATCATATGAAAATGATTTTTTAAATCACTTTGTGCTTCAGTTTCTTTTATCCATAAAATGAGGGTAATAAATGTACTCACTTTATAAAATTGTAATGGTTATATGATTTAAAATACAAAGTGATTAGAATACCTACCACCAGCACAAAGGTAGCAGAGTCCACACGAAGATGGGGCTGTTTGTAGGTATGAAGCCAGGACCACGCTTCGGGAACTTGCCACCTGAGTATGGGCCTGCCTTCTCAAAAGTCTTCCTTGGTCTTGGCTGCATCAGAGTTTTCAACTTTCTACCTGGATTCCAAAGCATCCACAAAGGTGTATTCGTCCATGGATGGCTTCCAAATGGTTGCTATGCCAGTTCCGGGGTTACCACCAGAGGATTTCTTATCCTGCCATCTTGCTAACATTACTCCTATTTTTTTTTTTTTAACATGACAGTTTAACCGAAGTCACTAATTGCTTTAGAAGATCCTTTGTCATTACAGACACATTTTTGTTATCTTTTTCATACCATTATTCTTAATTGTAAAGCAGAAATAAAAATATTTAGGGGCGCCTGGGTGGCTCAGTCAGTTAAACGGCTGCCTTTGGCTCAGGTCATTATCTCAGGGTCCTGGGATCGAGCCCCACATCAGACTCTCCGGAGGCTCAGCAGGGATCCTGCTTGTCCCTCTCCCTCCTGCTGGTGCTCTCTCTCTCTCTCAAATAAATAAATAAAAATCTTAAAATAAAATAAAATAAAAATATCGATATTCCTTACATAGTATGATATGTGGATTAAGTATAAGGTTAATTAATATTTGTAAATAATAAAGGTTCCAGAAATTATTACTTCTACTTCTTTAATTATATTTCTAAATTCCACTTCTGTACTCACTAAAAATTATTTTCTGATGCTTATTTTGCAGGTGTTTGTATCTAGTCATTAAAAATATATATTATCAGTTAAAGTATATTCTCCTTACAAGATCTGAATAGAAAATTTGTGGTACCATTTGTACCAAATTATATGTAATACTTAACTGTCAAGGTTAATTATTTAAATTCAGCTTTTATTGCAACAGTTCTAGGTAAAAAACAAATCGACTTAGCTGAAGCAATTAACATTTTAACAATAGCATCAAATACACAATAAATAAAAACAATCACCTAAAATCACATCATTTTTAGCTTCAAAAATTATTACCAAAAAATGCAGGTAAAAAAAATGGGTCATGTTTAATGAGATCTATGTATATATTGGAGTCAATCGTATTAGCAGACATTTTTAAATTTATATTTTTTTCAGAACAAATATAGCCACATTTCTCTAGAACTTTGTTTAATGTTTGGGAGGTTAGATAAACTGAATTTTTTTTATTTTTATTTTTTTTAAAGATTTTATTTATTTATTTATTCATGACAGACGGAGAGAGAGAGAGAGAGAGAGAGAGAGAAGCAGAGGGAGAAGCAGGCTCCCAAGGAGCAGGGAGCCCGATGCGGGACCCGATCCCAAGACTCCGGGATCCTGACCTGAGCCGAAGGCAGACGCTTAACCACCTGAGCCACCCAGGCACCCTAGATAAACTGAATTTTTTTTAAAGGTTTTATTTATTTATTTGTCAGAGAGAGAGAGAGCACAAGCAGGGGGGAGCGGCAGGCAGAGGGAGAAGCAGGCTCCCCGCTGATCAAGGAGCCTGATGCGGGACTCGATCTCAGAACCCAGGGATCATGACCTGAGCTGAAGGCAGACACTTAACGACTGAGCCACCCAGGCGTCCTCATAAACTGAATTTTAAAGACTTCTTTCTAAAGACTCCATGATTCTATCCTCTTTTTTTTTTTTTTTTGGAATTTTCATTTTTTAAAAAAAAATTCCTAGGGTGCCTGGGTGGCTCAGTTGGTTAAGCGACTGCCTTCGGCTCAGGTCATGATCCTGGAGTCCCGGGATTGAGTCCTACGTCGGGCTCCCTGCTTGGCGGGGAGTCTGCTTCTCCCTCTGACCCTCTTCCCTCTTGTGCTCTCTATCTCTCATTCTCTCTCTCTCAAATAAATAAAATCTTTAAAAAAAAATAAAAAAATAAAAAATAAAAAATTCCTATATTCATGCACTTGTCAAAGAACTTACCAACAAATATTTTCATCTTTCTTGGCATTTTCCAGATGCAGATTGGAAACTTCCTTCCATTGCAACTACATGAAACCATTTTACTTAATAACAACTTTTTTTTTTTAAGGCTTAAGTTCATTTGATATACTCGGCAACGAAAATTCGGTCCTCAAAAGTCTTTAGCTTATTTTATTTCATTATTTGGGCTTTATTAACGTGGATTTGTGTTTAAAAAAAATTTTTTTTTTTTTTACAAAGTGAGATCATTCTAACTCTATTTAAATGATCGTATTTTGATTTTCCTTCATAATGAGAAATGAGGCATAGAAGTATTTGGGTAATGAACTGAATATTAGTTTAGTCCTTCAATAGGCAGTGAAATACTAAGAAGATTCCTATATACCATGGGTTATATTTTAAAATGCTTGCTATTACCCCTTTCTTCAAAAAATAAAATCTAACAGCTCTCTTATTTAAAAAGTTATACTCTCACAGTTTAAACATTCTCGTCACAATTTTGATTCCAACTCTCCTTAAATAAATTGTATGTTTAAAAAGAAAGTATGGCTGATTTTAGTTGCAGTTTCTATTAGCTTAACAAAGAGATGGGAGTAACAAGAGTTAAATAGGATAGTTTTTGGTGTAGGAGACAGATTGGCAGCAGATATGATCAGGATAGCAAACTTCTTTCGTGCAGCAAAGTTTGTGACAATGGTAAGATACCTGAGATAATGGAATAAACCAACAGGATCCTCAAAATTAATGCACAAGAACTATTGCTATGAACAGTCTGAGGAAAGTGCCTAGATCTAAGCCAGTAAATGATAAAGAGCCTCTCTGGGTATGGAGAAGGTGAATTATCTATGGCATTGTTCTTAAACTTCCCTGCCTCAGCCTCTGGCTTTAGAGCATTCCACATATTATCAATGGCAGGGAAAAAAATAAGCCTAAGTACATATATATAAGAGAGCATATGGGTGCCTGTGCTACTCAAAATCAAATGCTCAACACTGGCGCAGTTCAATGGGTAATCAAAACATCGTCTCTGACCACTACTGGGCCCCAGGGAAATCCTTCTCATTTCTTGACACCATGTCTGAAATCTGCTATTTAAGAAGGAGACACGGTTTATTTAAGAGGAAAGAAAAATTAATAAACTATGTAAATTTTTCTCAGATTGTATGAAAATCCTTGCACAATAAACTTTTATAAAAAGTTTTAAAAACCTACAAAAATCTTTTTTTTTAAGATTTTATTCATTTATTTGACAGAGAGACACAGTGAGAGAGGGAACACAAGCAAGGGGAGTGGGAGAGGGAGAAGCAGACTCCCCGCTAAGCAGGGAGCCCGATGCGGGGCTCGATCCCAGGAGCCTGGGATCATGACCTGAGCCGAAGGCAGACGCTTAACGACTGAGCCACCCAGGTGCCCCACTACAAAAATCTTTAAAAAGAGATGCATTTTGATTATTTAAAAGGTGAATTTAAAGATTTTTTTAAATCAAATATAGTACATGTGAAATATACTACTAAAGTAGCATGCCAATATTCCCAGGAAATTAAAATAAGAACATAAGTAATGGCATGCTTATGAAAAGGAATCATATCTGAACAATGTAAAAAATGATTTCTTTTTTTTTTAAAGATTTTATTTATTTATTTGAGAGAGAATGAGAGATAGAGAGCACGAGAGGGAAGAGGGTCAGAGGGAGAAGCAGACTCCCTGCTGAGCAGGGAGTCCGATGTGGGACTCGATCCCGGGACTCCAGGATCATGACCTGAGCCGAAGGCAGTCGCTTAACCAACTGAGCCACCCAGGCGCCCTAAAAAATGATTTCTATTGAGACTATTTTCTGGCCATTATCAATAATGGTAAGTTTTTGTTAATTTTTAAAAATATTTATTTATTTATTTTAGAGAGAGAAAGAGAGACAGAGAGAGAGAGACAGAAAAGAGAGAGTGGGGGCAAGGGCAGAGGGAGAGAATCTCCAAGCCAGTAGTGGGGCTCAATCTCATAACTAATGAGATTATGACCTGAGCTGAAACCAAGAGTCAGATGCTTAACCGACTGAGCCACCCTGATGCCCGGTTAAATTTTTTTTTTAAAGTATATTAAATAAGAAGTTTAGTTATTTCCTGATTTCTTTGTAATACTGTAACTTAAAAAATAATTTAAAAGAATTTAAGTATTGTATAAATTCATATATTGCATGACATAAGTAATAAAGTCATATATGATGAAATTAATGTATTTTAATAGCTTCTTTGATAATATTATATGAGATTTCTTTAAAATCTTTGAATATTATATATGTCTGAGCTATAGTATTCCTTAAAGAATCTATTGATAATTCAGTTTTTCCTGCTTGCACAGAGTAAAATGTTCACTGACTAAATACATTTTTCTAAAAATAATAAAGTTGTATGAGTAATGGTCTTTGATAATTTGGAATAATATCCCTGCTTAAATAAATTTTTCATTTTTCAAGTCAAACCAAGTATTTAGGAACTATAGACAGATATGAATGATTTGAAGTAAAATCTTGACATATTCACATTATGTTGTATACATCAGCACATACAATCAGAAGTAGACAGTCTGGGAGTAAAATGTCATACCATAGAAGAAATTGATAATGATAACTTGAACTATGGCAATTGCCATTTTTTTCTGATGAAACAAAGCAAAACTTCTAATAATTGAATAATAATAATGCTAATAGGTGCTAATATCAATTTCTGAGCTACAAACAGTGTCCCCAAACCCAAATTTAAAATATGCATACCACTTAAACTAGATATATATATATATTATACAATATTTTAAGAAACTACAGTTAATGCAATACACATACATTTTAAAGCAGCACATACATATTTTAAAGTTTACATTTACATACTGAGTGCATTATCATTCAAAATCTTACACTTTGTTATTGAATCCAGGAATGATTTTCTAAATGTGTGTTTCATGTTGCAGTCAATGAAACAACCACTAATTCTTTAAAAAGTAAAACAAGAACATTTTTATTATTCAGGCATTTAATTAGAACTTCAAAAATAGATTAATTGTAATTGAAAAAGTTGTAAAATATAGTTTGGCATTTTTTAGGGGGACCTAAATTAGCATGGTTAATGAAATTACTTTATTTTTTTGCTTTGTCAGTAAACTTAGTCTCTTCCATGTCCTTAGAGTTTAAAGGCAAATAATCTGTAAAAATAAATGATATTTTTTTCCTTTAACCCCCTTGAAATTTCAAGGTCTATTAAAGTAGATTTCATTTGTTTATAATAACTGCACTTGAAATGAACTTTTGGTGCTAGATGCATTTTTTCTTTTCCTTTACCAACCAGAAATAAATCATTATGTAACATCATTGTTTTCCCCTATCTTTCTTGTCTTTCAGTAGACAAACTAGAGACAGTTTTAAATCAGCACAACTGTATCAATCTCTAGATAAAAACTAAAATTAATTTGAATGATAATATATAATAAAACATGACACAGCTGATTTCTTGTTTAAAATGTCTTCTGAGCATTAGCTGCCAATCCAGCTGTTCCTAAATTTTATTCATTCAAAAAAAAATTATCAATTGTCTACTATATTTTAAACCCTATTCTAAGTATGGGACATAACAAGACAGACTTTGTTTCTGAACTAAGGAACATACATTTTGTTTGAGAAGAGGTGGACAAGCCACAAACAAGAAAAAAAAAAATTTCCTACAAAACAAGGTATTATCAGCTAGGGATACATGCCTTGATGAAAATAGAAGAGAACATTGAGAAATGAGCAATGGGGGGAAATACCTTTAAATTGATTGGCTAGGGGAGACCTGTTAAGAGGTGTGCTTTCAGATAAGACATAAATACTAAGAAGCCATCCATTTGAAGTTCTGAGGGAGGAGTATGACAGGCAAAAGGAACAGCAAATACAAGTGCCCTGCGTTATCTGAAAGAGCCAATTATAGTAGTGTGTAAGAGGCAGCCATATTTAGGTGCTTTCTGAGAGGAGGAAGACTAAATGCTTGTAGGCCACTGCCAGGAATTTGGGTGTTATTACAAGTATAGAGAAAATTTCCCAGAGTATTTTAGATTCTTGAATGTTGGATATTTCAAATATTTACTCTGACTGGCGCTTGAAATGTGGAGGAAGAGGGTTCATATAGGGACCAGAGAGAAGGCTATTGGCATGGCTTGGTAGTCTGGTCTAGAGAGAATCATGGTCAGGCCAAGTATGTCAGTGGTACAGTGGAGAAAAGTGAAAGCATTGTGATATATTTTGGAGATAGAGCGGAGAATGTTTGCCAAAAGAAAGGAGAAAGAAAACATGAAAATTAGCAAAGATTCTCAGGCTTTTGGTGTAAGCAGTTGAGTTAGTGTTGGTGCCATTTACCAAGAAAGGGAAGCCTGGGAAACCACACATTCAGGGGGAAGAAATCATGAATTCCATTGGGATGCCTTGAATTAGAAACATTTACAGTTATCTAAGTGGAGATGTCCAGGAAGCTATTGGATGAGTCTGGATTTCAGATGAAAAGTTAGGGCTAGAGATAGATAGACCTTTGGGAGTCTCAGTATATGGAATTTGTCTGTAGTCATGGAACTGCATGAAGTTACCTGAGGAAGATATATTCAGAGGAGAGAAATAGATTTGATGACTGAGCACTGAAGCCCTCATCACCTAGATTTGAATGGCATGAAAAGAAGATACAGCACCAGACAGTGAGATGAACTGGGCAATAAGGTAGGAGAAAATAACCTGTAGTAAAGAACACAGAATACAAAGGAATAAACTGATTTAAGAATCAGAAGTGGTATTTTATACCATGCTACTGAGACATCAATTAAGATGAGAATGGAAAAGCAACATTTGCCAAAATAGGAATTATAGGTTTCCTTGACAAAAGCAGTTCTCTGTAGTAACAGAGATGAGGTGAAGAGGAAAGAAAAAATGAGGAAGTACAGACATTAAGGGTAGACTATTTGTTCAAGTTCCCTTCCTTCCTTCCTTCTTTCCTTCCTTCCTCCCTCCCTCCCTCCCTCCCTTCCTTCCTTCCTTCCTTCCTTCCTTCCTTCCTTCCATCCTTCCTTCCCTTCCTCCCTCCTTCCTTCTATTTTCTTTCTTTTTTTTTTCTGCCTGCCTGCTTTCTTTCCCTCTCTCTCTCTCTCTTTCTTTCTTTCTTTCTTTCTTTCTTTCTTTCTTTCTTTTTCTTTCTTTTTCTTTCTTCCTTCCTCCCTTCCTTCCTCCCTTCCTTCCTTCCTTCCTTTCTTTCTTTCTTTCTTTCTTTCTTTCTTTCTTTCTTTCTTTCTTTCTTTCTTTCTTTCTTTCTTCTTTCTTTCTTTCTTTCTTTTTCTTTCTTTCTTTTTCTTTCTTTCTTTCTTCTTTCTTTCTTTCTTTCTTTCTTTCTTTCTTTCTTTCTTTCTATGGAATGAAGCAGTGTTTGAAAAGAAACATGGTGTCAGAATGAACAGATGATTACAGATAAAGGATGAAATAGATGTGTATGAGAGAGAGAGAAGATGATAGATGATAGATAGATGATAGATAGATAGATAAATAGATGTTTTAGATGGAGGAAATCAGATCATGTTTATATGTCAATGGGGAAAAAAAATCAATGAACAGAGAATATTTATGAAAGTGACAGAGAGGGGCGCCTGGGTGGCTCAGTCAGTTAAGCATCTGATTCTTGGTTTCAGCTCAGGTCATGATCTCAGGGTTGTGGGATCAAGCCCCCCATGGTGGGTTTCATGCTCAGTGGGGAGTCTACTTGAAGATTCTCTCCCTCTGCCCCTCCCCCGACTCTCACACATGCTCTCTCTTTCTCTAAAATAAATAAATAAATCTTAAAAAAAAGAAAGTGACAGAAAATTGCAGGAACAACATACTTTAGAAAGTGATAGGGCAGGGATAGATGAGTGTGATTTTGTAAATACTTAGAAAAGAGGCTGAGGATATAGAGAGTCTTGACAACAGAACATATGTTGTTGACAGCCCAGTGAAAGAGTTTGGGATGATGAAGAGTGCAAGACAGGTTAGATTAATGGATGTACAGTGCAGTTTGGAGATAAAAATCTGACTAATGATGAATGATCCAGGAAGCCTAAACACAGAGGTTGACTCAGAAAAACAAGGAAATGAAATGTAATGGGATTAGTGCTAAATAGCTTCTGGACAATACTTCTCAAACTATCTGTGGTGAAAGGCTATTTTCCCCCTGTGCATTACAGAAGAATACTTGTGTAAAAAATGACTTTCTGAGAAAACAATCACATACTTGGATGTTGCAGCAATGTCAGTTTCTATAAGCATCTGTAAATGCTTATTCCAATTTCTGTATTATTTCTTTGTGGACCAGTAACAAAAATTTGCCAGTTGACATCAATTTGACAAACAGTTTGAGCAAGACTGCCTTAGATAAGTCTGATAAGAAACTAGATAAAGCTGTAATTTAGAACAGTGTTCTCATTTTTGTTTGTGAATCCAACAGCAATAAAATCTAGACAAACTATAGCATACTTATTCAGTTAGAAATTTTATTTTTACTTGTAAATTATATACAGGCACCACTGTGCCAATATACTATATAATAGCATTTAAATAAAAAAGGACAAGGTACTCACTTAAAAAATACCTGAGAAGTCACCAAAGATGAAAACTCATAATAGTATTTAAAATTAAGGCTGTCAGAAAATTTAATGAGAAAGAAACTTGCACCAATGATAAGGCATATGAATCTGGATTAAGAAAAATTTTACTCAGGCTCCATGTTATGGCATATCCAAGCATCATTTACGAAATACCATTTTTATTATGTTAAGCCTATGGCTATGCTTCATAACACTCCTAATATCTATCATCTGACTCAGTATATATGGATTCTAGAAACTAAGCAATAATACTTCCACAGCCCTTAGTCCTATTACACCTGCCATATTTCTGCATTTAGACAGAAGTTGCCTATCTCAGAGAAGAACTGGGAAGGAGAGGTGGGATCCTGAAGAAAAGCCAGTATCAACTGGGAGGAGTTGTGGGATGCTAAAGAGAATTTGAGCTTTCCACGAAGTTGTATCTTGATTAAAATTAGGAGGCTAAGATGAAACATGAAAAACCCAGATAGAAAAGAATCCTACTGAGCATTTAATGTACTCCCCCCCCACCATGAACTGTAATCATTCAGATTTACATAGAACAAAGAAATTGAGAATAAAAAAACAAAACCACAGATTGTACTTCAGTACGGAGCAAATTCAAAAGCCTAAATTCTATTAAAAATCAGAAATTGGATTGGATCTTTACATATCACAGTGTCCTCCATCTATAGAACTAACGACGTGATTTGATTTCTGTAAAACTAATAGTCACTAGTAATTGCTACTCTGTGCCTGGGGAATAGGGAAAAAGACCAACATTTGCTCCCTTCACTATAGACCTCTAAGCCTAAGTCATGCTGAAGATGAGTAAGAAAGAAGTTTTTAAATTGGATGAAAAATTTACTTTTTGATATTAGCTTACACAGTATTTATTTAACAATTGAAGGCTAAGGTATTTGCTAATATATGCAAATGATTGGAAAAACTATGGGATAGATTTGAGATTTTATGCATGGGTGAAGAAGAATAATTTTACCATGAGATTTAAAGGGGCAGTTTTGCAAATTACTACTTATTTCTAACGATACCCTACTGAGTCTACTTCAACCTGGTTTATATATTGACAGACCATATATTGCCTTGTTTGAGAGTTTCTCAGAGACTGCTAGCTGTTAACCAAACCCATTTCCTCTTCTTTGACATACATAGATGGCATCATTTCTCACTCATTTAGGGTTAGATGTATCCATGTGACTGAGTTCACATCAATAGCATAGGAGCAATAATGATGTGTTCCATTTCCTGTTATGGTCAGTTGAAAACTCTTATCCACTCTATCTTTTGTTTTTTATTCTCCTGTCAGGTGCACAGAAAGAACAACAAAGATGTATTGTATTAGTAGAGATATACAAATTAGGAGCATGGGTCATTGAATACACTCATGGAGGAGAGATGATCCGTCACCTTGTACATTTAAATTTCTTTTGTGTTCAGTCACTTGTTTGGTCCTGTTTCTGTACCACTTAGCTTACCCTAAGCAATGCGATGAGTGATAACCACAATATAAAAACAAAAAGAGTATATGGAAAAAATGTCTACATTATAAGATAGTGTATTCATATCTAGAAGACTCACGAGAAGAAATTACTTCTGAAATTATATAATGCAAAAACCAAAGAACAAATTTAGAATGTTGTTTGCATTCTTAATGACTTGCTCTTATATATGAGAAAAACAAAGTCATAAGGAATGAAACAGAGATTAAAAGATAATGAGATAAGTGAAAGATGAGAGTAAGGAAAAATCTACATTGTAGGAAAGGAAGAGAAAATTTGATGCCACAGAAAATTGAATCACTAACCTGGAAGACAAATAAGAGAATCTGTCCTGGAATGCAGAGAATAAAGAGTAAATAATTTAAAATGTTGAAAGAAAAATGATAAATACAAGGTTAAATAATGAAGTGAAAAGATATCATTAATTTATTTACCAGAAGCAAATGACTAAATAACTAAAAATCTCAAGCTAAAAAAGTATCGATAAATGATTTCATGGTTTGTTCAGGAATATCAATACGAAGGATCTATTATGATGCAATTTTGAACTACAAAGATAAGAGATACATTATTTATGAAATCAGGAATGGAAAAAGAGACAGACACATGGATACTAATGAACAAAGAAAAGTCAGTTGTTATAACGTTACACAAAGTAAATGCCAGAATTCACAAGACACAGTTTTCAAAATACTGAGCAGAAAAAGATAAGACCTCAAAATGTCAAGCCTTGCTATGTCGTTTTTCTTGTGTGGACTCAACACAAAATAAAAATATTCTTATGTACATAATGTTAAAAATTAAGTCTTGTACCTTTTTATCTAGAATATAACATGTATCTAATAAAAAAGATAAAACAGGGGCGCCTGGGTGGCTCAATTGGTTGTGTCTGCCTTCAGCTCAGATCATGATCCCAGGGTCCTGGGATCGAGCCCCAGGTCAGGCTCCCTGCTCAGCAGGGAGTCTGCTTCTCCCTCTGCCTCTCCCCCATGCATGTTCTCTCTCTCTCCCAAATAAATAAAAAATCTTTAAAGAAAACTAAAACAAAAGTAAGACCTAAAAGGAGGACAATAACAAGTAATTAAATGTAACTGCTAAGAAGAGGTAATAGCAAAATTTTGCAATCCTTTTTTATAAATCCGTACAAAAATAGATGGTATATGTTAAATATAAAATTAATGAAAAAATCTCTTTATCTAAAATGACAGATCATTGAGAAGGCTTTTCAGCTGGCTGGGATATAGCAAAAGTAAAGCACATTAAATTATTTTGTTATATAGGTTACTCAAAGATAATATGCTTTTCTTGATTTTATCAACTAGAAAAATATAGGCTAAGGATAACTTAAAAAATTAAAACTAATATAAATCACAAGGTTGGAGAAGATATATGTGTGTTTGTGTGTGTGTGTGTGTGTGTGTGTGCATAAAACAACGAAAGCAAGAAAATTTTAAAAAGCAAACATAAATAAGTTGACAACGCAGAATCAAGACAATCTGTATCAGTTAAAATATCAAATTTGGGTTTATTTATTAAGCTAAAACTCTCACTATGTGACAAAAAGTAAAATTTAACTACATGATTTTTAAAATAGACTTGAAATTAAGTGGCAGGAGAAATAAAAATATAGGCATATATATATTAGGCAAAGCAAATGGATGACCATTTTACAGGATAAATTACATGATATTTTCCCTTGAAGAGTTCCATACAGGGTATTAATAATAGTTGCATTTAATTAGTACTTACACTGTACCAGAGACTAGTCTACAATTTTATAGTGATTAACTCATGTATTCCTCTAAAGTACTCTGTGAATTTCATTTTAAAGATAAATAAAAGGAGCTAATTTTCTCCAAGATCATATGATTGGGAAATTACGGAGCTCACACTGAAATCCAGGCCAGCAGAATTCAGAGACCAAGATTTTAAGTTCAGTACCTCTCTATGATGATAAAATTATCATAAAAATTATGCCCCTTAATCAATATTGTGAATTTTCATACACAGTTGTCCAAATTGATATTTGGGGGTTGTCCAAATTGATATTTCTATCGTTAACCCACACGGTTAATGATAGAAATTCCCATGCGACCATGATGGTCTAAAGATATATATTTACATATAAAGGTATGTATTAAACTTTGTATTGTACAAACAGGTACTTTCTTTGTCAGTGACCACAAAACATTTCAAAAACCAACAACAGCAATTGCTAATTTCAGTTTAAAATAGTTTAAAACTTTGAAGCTGTGTAAGTCCTATTCTTTAACCATAATACAAGGTTGGAGTGACTGGAAAATTTTTAAATCCCCTCATTTGTACAAAAGTAAGTGCCTTCTTAGAGAAAAGGAGAAAATTTAACAGTAATTTTAGACTATGTCAACATTAGCAAACATAATACTAAATATCAAAACTAATGCATCAAAATAATTTTAAAGGAAAAATACCCAAAATTCAATAATGGTTCTTATGGGTATAATACATAATTCTTAATTAGGTTCATTTACTTCTGAATACCCTGCAGAGAGGCCTCAGAGAGGTTATTTTAACTCTTTGACTTTCCTGGTAAGGGTTAGAATCTCTAAACAATAATAATGTATCTTCTTGTTTAGCATTTATTACAAATATAAAATAATCTCTAAGTCAGTCTCTTGAGATGTTAGATCTAAATATTAGACCTAAAATATAATATCTACAATTAAAAACAAATCCTTGATTTTTCTCCTTTTGATGCAAAAACAAACAAAAACAAAGCCCAGTCATCTTCTTTAGAGATCGTGATAAATAATTACTAGTACACTGTGACCAAGTAGTTTACACTAAAAATAGAAAAATGGTTCAGTCATATTTTGGAAGGGCTATTTAATTAAAGGAGAAGATAACAGTTATTTATAGTAATAAGCATAATAATATTTAAAAAAACTACATGTCAGTCATTTTCCTAAATGTTTTACATAAAATACCTCAGTTGTGAGATATGGAAACTGAAGCCCAGAGTTTATAGCTTGTCTGAAAGCACAGGTAAGAAATATCTGGACACATACACATGGTTCTGGATTTGTCTGATTTTGTGCTTGTAACCACACACCATAAAATATTAACAGTAGAAGTTAAAGTAGAAATTGTAATTATTTGCAGGTTTTCAACCTGGAAAACCATTTAGAGGAGCAAGAACTGTCCACAATACTGCTCCTTCTCTAGCTGTAACTCTTGTTCTCATACTTAGATTCACAAAGCTCTGTCTTTCCTTGTCACTATTCCCCTTAACGGGAACAACCCCAAAGAAGATTTACAGAGATCTGCAGAGCATCTAAAGCATCTAATGCTCTTGGTAAGATTGGCCTATCCCTTGGCCTACATGCTGACTCTACAGACTGTTTAACAGATTAATCCTAAAAAGGAAGCTATAATTAGAATTGATTACCCAATTTCCTTTAAGAAACCGTCAGTACTAATTTAATCATTTTATAGCCCTGTTTATTTCAGAAACAACCAAAATCCCAAAACTTCTACAATCACCCATATGTCTCTATACATCCCCTAAATTGGACTCAGTGTCCTACAATTTTCTGACACAGCAATTTTACCCCTTTCAACAGAAAACCCCTTATATTTTTACAGGTTCTTTCTTAGCATTTGAATCAAATTCTTACTCTTTCAAACCCTGTAAATCTTCCACGGCTCCTGCTTTTCTTGCAGCACTCTCAGATGGTGGCTGGGTTTTTGTTTATGTCATTTTTCTTTCCATTGTGTCACTTCCGCAACCTCTGTACACAGGTACAGGTCATCTCTGTAATCAAGGCCACTGACTGAGGCATTTGGAATACCATCTCTGGATTTTGTCATTTCCTGTGATTACAAAAAGATGACAATGAGACAAGAAGATGACAATGCAAAAATCTTCAAGGACCGAGGGACATAATGCAAGAATGTGGATAGACCTCATATAACTTGAAAGAGAAGGGTGGGTAGGATAAACCAAAGAGAAAGGAGTGAGGTGCTGAGGGATGGGGCACAGTGATGTCCGTGCATACAGAGGAGGAGAGCTCTTCCCTTTGGTCAGAACCCATGTGCAAGGCTTATGGAAGGGATTCATTAATGACTTTTTAAAGATTTTATTTATTTATTTGAGAGAGGGAGAAGCAGGCCCCACTGAGCAGGGAACCTGATGCAGGGCTTGATCCTGGGACTCTGGGATCATGACTCGAGCCAAAGGCAGATGCTTAACCAACTGAAGCACCCAAGTGCCACTCTGCTAGTCACTTCTTACAACAGTGCTGTTGGAGCTTTATATTTTATATCTTCTTCCAAGTTTCACAAGTAACCACATTTCTCTGTTAAAGGAAACTGTTTATTTCTTTTATTTGTTTGAGAATTCTATTTTTGTTGTAATCCATGATAACTAATGGACATTTTGAAACCTTATATTTAAGTATTATTTCCTTTATAATTTTTTATAAAAGTGTAACACTAATAATTTCCACTAGACTTGTATTCATTCCTTATCCCTTATATAAACTTCACACAAGTTAACTGATTTAATTCATTAAATATTTATGATTGCTTACCAGATGTCAGACACTTGCTAGGTACTGTGGAAATAATGGAAAAACAGACCATGACTGATCCTTCAAATCATGGATTTAACTACGCTTAAAAAAGAGTTTTCTAGGAATGCATCCATTTCTTCCAGATTATCTAATTTGCTGGCATAGAGTTGCTCATAATATGTTCTTATAATTGTTTGTATTTCTTTGGTGTTGGTTGTGATCTCTCCTCTTTCATTCATGATTTTGTTTATTTGGATCATTTCTCTTTTCTTTTTGATAAGTCTGGCCAGGGGTTTATTAATCTCGTTAATTCTTTCAAAGAACCAGCTCCTAGTTTCGTTGATCTGTTCTACTGTTCTTTTGGTTTCTATTTCTTTGATTTCTGCTCTGATCTTTATTATTTCTCTTCTCTTGCTGGGTTTAGGCTTTATTTGCTGTTCTTTCTCCAGCTCCTTGACGTGTAGGTTTAGGTTGTGTATTTGAGACCTTTCTTGTTTCTTGAGAAAGGCTTGTATTGCTATATACTTTCCTCTTAGGACTGATTTTGCTGTATCCCAAAGATTTTGAACAGTTGTGTTTTCATTTTCATTTATTTCCATGAATTTTTTAAATTCTACTTTAATTTCCTGGTTGACCCATTCATATATGAAGAATTCTTAATCTCAGGAAACAAACTGAGGGTTGCTGGAGTGGTGGGGGTTGGAGGGATGAGGTGGCCAGGTGATAGACATTGGGAAGCGCTGGTGAGCGCTATGAATTGTGTAAGACTGATGAATCACAGACCTGTACCTCTGAAACAAATAATACATTATATGTTACAAAAAAAAAGAAGAAGAAGAAGATAGGAGGGGAGGAATGAAGGGAGAGAAATCGGAGGGGGAGATAAACCATGAGAGACTATGGACTCTGAGAAACAAACTGAGGGCTCTAGAGGGGAGGGGGGTGGGGGGATGGGTTAGCCTGGTGATGGGTATTAAAGAGGGCACGTTCTGCATGGAGCACTGGGTGTTATACGTAAACAATGAATCATGGAACACTATATCAAAAACTAATGATGTAATGTATGGTGATTAACATAACATAATAATAAAAAAAGTTTTCAAGCAACTTTTATTTGTGAATTATACTCTGGAGCAGAGCCAAGGAAGTGGCATGATGAGATGAACTTTGACTCAAATACTAGAGAAAGCAAAATTTTTAAAGTAAGAAGCTGAATATATGGTGTAATTTGTAAAGCCTCCTACCACTGCACCTCTAACCACAGTTGCAAGTCGTCCCTAGGTCCTGGTCAACCCCCTTAATAGCCGGTGTAGCTGGACTGAGACAAAAAGCTCAGGTGAAGAACAAGAGAGAAAGCCAGTTGGGGCCCCTTCATGCTTGAAAGAGATTCCCCTTCTCTTCATGATGCTGCAGATTTGATTGTAATATAGCCATTTCTTTACAGTTAAAACGTGACAAACCTTCCCATTTTTCACTACATTTGAAAATGATGTCATTGATTGAAAAATTCTATACCATATATCTTCCTCAAATGACAAAAATTTATATATTAGAAGGAGCCCAGTAAGTTTTGCTAAATACTTGCTAAAATAAGGACTGGAACAAGGACAGAACTTTGTTTTATAATCCCAAATCTAATCTTTTGATATACCATTTTTATTACCAAAAAAAAAAAAATCCCTTTTTATTACCTAGCCTCTAGACACAAGTATCATCATGATAATACTTTAGTATGGAGTATTTTATTTAGGAATCTCTTTCAGACCTCTTCATGATACACTCGAAAGGTTATTGATTTGGCAGTGATGTTGTCAAAGAATTTGAGTGCAATAATAACAACATCATTGATCAAAGCAGACTATAAAAATCACTGTGAAATTTACAAAATGAGGTTTTTTTAGTAACTTGAACACATTTATCACTAAGTATGCAACACTTGGTTAATGTATAGGCAATTTATAACATGTTAATTTCCAAAGTTTATTTTGTTTCGTTTTAATAATTTATGGAGACATATGATGCCATAGAGAAGGAGAGAGGAGATGGCTAGAATCTAAACAAGGGTAAGTAGTAGATTCCAAGCCTTTTCAAATATAACAGTGATTTGGGAAACGTATTTTACCTCTCTGATCTTTAGCTTTCTCATTTGTGAAATGGTGAAAATATGTACAATACAGTATTGCCTGAGGATCCAATGGGATAATATGGATAAGATACAGTGCATGTGAAAATACTTTTCATACTTATCAAACTCTACTAGACAAACATTGTTTGTTATTACTTAAAACTCCAGTAATGTTTCAGAAATGTTTTACCAATGGCAAATAGATTAAATTGTTGATCCAGATTTTTACTCCTTGACTACAGGTTTGTCATTTAAGCTTTTTTTTGGCCAATAGTAGGTAGGCAGAAGCAACAGAGTACCACTTCCAAGCCTGGTCTGTAAGAAGTATCCTAGGTTTCTACTCTTTCTCTTCTATGACTGTCATCATCATGAGAAGAGAATGCTTTGGTTTGCCTCCTGGCCCAAGGAGAATTAGAGAATTAAAGATAACTTCTAGGTTGTAGTCTAAGCAGTAGAGTTATCCTAAGGAGCTTAGTACTTAGTGCCTAAAAATTTCATTTCAGATCCCATCTCTGACACTGTTTGATTCAATAACTTGTGACACATCATTTAAAAATGATGAGCTAGACTTCTTTTCATGTATAAAACAATTAATACAACTTTTACAAAAGATCATGCATATATACAAACCTTTACACAGACTATAAAATACCTCCAGATCGATTATCTTATTGGTAGATTACAGTCGTTAGTAATCTACCAGTGAGATAATCAATTTAAAGGTATTTTATAATGGAAAGCATTTCACAGATATAATGCAGCTTCGTTATTTTGTTATCATGTAAGCATATTTTAACCTCCATATTTTCAAAGAATGAGGGCAAGGAATAAAGAAGCAGTACTATATTCTGGAAACAGAAATTGTCAATGGCTTCTGATCATACTTGCAATAAAATCTAAACTCCCTACCTAACTTAGAGATTTTTACATAATGACACCCTAGCCTTCTCTATTTTGCAGTTTATAATGTCTCTCTCTTGCTCACCACCCTCTAGCAAAACTAGTTTTCTCCAGGAGGTCAAAATTTTGCTGGTTTTATTTCTGCCTTAGGAGCTTGTACTAGCATTTCTTCTATCTTTATGAGCTGAATCCTGGTCATGTAGACATTAAGCCTTTCCTAATCACCTTATCTAAAGTAGCACCCAACAACTCTATCAAACCACCTTACTTTAATCCTTCATTGAATACTCATAACCACTTGTTATTTTCTTGTATCTTCATTTCATTTTTTCCTTATTTATTGTTAACCTAATCTCCCTACAATTAATCTCCCTGAGTGCAAAACCTTGCCTTTGTTCTTCATCACAGTATTCCTAGTACTTAGAATGGTGTCTGGCAAAGAGTTGGTTCTCAACATACATTTGTTAAATAATCAGAGAGAATTTCCTAGCTGAACACTTCTTTTAATGTTGGGGAGTAGTTTCCAAAGAGGTACACTGTTTGCCAAAGACACACAGCCAGTTTATTGGATCTGAGTTCCATTACCTCTCTACTTTACCATGCTAATTTGGACTAACTCTCTTATTGATTTTATTATTACAAGTCATAATTTTATGTTCAAACTCAACATAAATCTACTATATTTCAATGAAGTTGGGAAATATTTTCAGAATTATAAGAAAAGAGCAGGCATCCTGCTGACCAAATAAAAAGAAATGCTGACAAGTTGATCTGGATCAATCATCCCCTCAAGTAACAGAAGCAAAAAGCATATGTATAAAAGAAATACTTTCAATCAGAAGAATCCTGAAGGCACCTAAAACTCCAGATGGGGAAGTGACATTAGAAGGAGTTAGATCAAAAGTCTTATTGATTTTTATGATTACAAAGTGTTGTTTCTAGTAGTTTCAACATAAGCACTAAAAAAACGAACAAAGAATGGTCACAGTTTCTGATGGATATTTAAAGTCAAGATGAAAGTCCATACTAAAAAATTATTGACTAAACAGCTAAGAAAAACAGTCATCTGTCATGTTAGAAAGAACCAAAAGCAAGTACTTATCCACTCACTTTGAGTGGGAGAGAAAAAAAGGTTACCAATTGTTAAAATTTTTTAAGTTAAATCTGGTAAGAGTATCAAACATTTGCATAACATTTAATAGTTTATAAAAATAAGTTATTTTCATTCTCAACTTTAATACTCTATCCTTTGTAAAAGATATTTTTAATCCCCCTTTTAAAGATGGGGTATTTACTTCAGCTCTGACATATAGAGTTTGGAAGTTAACACACCTGTTGTTAAAACAAGAAAAAGCTGGACAAATAAACAAAAATCAATGACTTTTCTTGGACGCATTAGAGAATTGAAGTCATAGGGCAAACAGCCACCATGAAATATGGATGGACAGGTTCATCCACAGAGATATAAAATCCAAGATTTGCTTACCTGGAACAGAAGGTGCTGGACACCATAAGCTGGAAGGAACAGTAAGAAATTATTTAATTATTAATTTTACTAATTCTCAAAGGCTGAGTATAAAACTAGAGCAACAGTCATTGTGGGGTCCCGCTCTTTCATTAGTTCCTCCAAGAACTCCACTAAGTTTTCATGGCCAGGATTTAAGAATGATCCTCCTTGTGGCGGTGGCAGTGGAAAGATAAGAGTGACCTCTGTGAAACCCTCCCAGATCCTTCTCCTTGATAAAGGCCTATTCTTCCAGGGGAAAGGATGTTACCAGTCGGCAATATTGTACCCTTATCCCAGCTAGGGTAAAGGCACTCCATCTCACTCTAACCTGCAACAGCCTTCTTGACTCAACTAAGGGGAAAAAATCCATAGTCAACACAGGGAACATTGGAGTAAATAGATTGAGAATGTTGCAGCTAAGGAAAGGAGTAATGAGAAGAGGGGGGGAAAGCTAGCCTTCTTTAGAGGAGGCAGAAACATTTCTAAAGGCTATACTCCTGAAGCATAGGCTTAATAAGAGACTATGACTTAATCAGAGGATTATAAAAGACTCCTTCTCCCCCTTTACTACCATACCAACAGTATAATAGTAATGGATTACAGCTGCAAGATACAGGCCCTCCTGAGAAGCAGTACAAAGCAAAGCCCCAGCGTCAGGAAGGGAGACCAAAATAAAGACACTAGAGGAAATTAAAGTCTCTGGTATCTATAACTACAACAAACATTGACGCATCCCAACTCTTAGCCAGATTAACATAAATTCTCATATTGAATGTCTATTTACCTGTTACCCAATACACGTCCTGTTACCCAATACATATCCAGGTTTCAACAACAACAAAAAAATTGGAAAACATCTCAAAAGGCAAGAAACAACGAAGTCTGAAGAGACCAAGCAATCATCAGAACCAGATTCAGATATGACATGGATATTGTATTTATCAGACAGGGACTTTAAAATAATTATGATTAGTGTATTTAGGCTCTAATGGGCAAAGTAGACACGTATGACCAGTTAGATAATGGAAGCTGAAAGATGGAAATGATAAGAATTAGTCAAAAGAAAATTCTATAAATCAAAAACATAGTAACAGAAATGAATAATGCTTTTGACAGGTTCATTAGTAGACTCAACAGAGCTGAGGAAAGAATGAAGGAGATCAAAGATATGTGAATAGAAATTTCCCAACTGAAACAAAGAAAAAAAAAAGATTAAAAAACAAAAACATTAAATAACCTTACCAATCTCATATAAAAGTAAGTAATTAGCTTTTAACTTCAGTTTCTCAGTAATCAAAATCTACTATGTATTTTTACCTTTATTTATTTTAGCATGGTAAGAATCATTACCTATCAAAAATAAACACAATGATACATAATATTTGAAAGAATAATTTACCTGAACATTAGGTAATCATCCATAATTTAAAAATAAATCTGTGGTTTCACCAGCAGAGATTCTAATAAAATATTAGTGACATAAATGGTAAGAAATTTAATTTGATTTGTATTTTCTCAGATTCATATTAGTATATATTTTATTAACCAAGAAATTACACAAACCAAGAGAATGCCTTGCTCGTGGAAGGCCCTGCATGAATATCTCATTTTTTAATTTTTTTATTTAAATTCAATTTACTTAACATACAGTGTATTATTAGTTTCAGGGGTAGAATTTAGTGATTCATCACTTGCATATAAAGCCCAGTGCTCATTACATCAAGTGCCCTCCTTAATGCCCATCACCCAAATTACCCCATCCCCATTCACCTCCCTTCAGCAACACTCAATTTGCTTCCTATAGTGAAGAGTCTCTTACGATTTGCCTCTCTCCCTGTTTTTACCTTATTTTATTTTTCCTTCCCTTTCCCTATGTTCATCTGTTTTGTTTCTTAAGTTCCACATATGAGTGAAATCATATGGTATTTATCTTTCTCTAACTGGCATATTTCATTTAGCGTAATACCTTCTAGTTCCATCCACATCATTGCAAATGGCAAGATTTCATTCTTTTTGATGGCTGAGTAATATTCTGGTGCGTGCGTGTGTGTGTGTGTGTGTGTGTGTGTGTGTGTGTATACCACATCTCTTTGTCCCCTCATCAGTCAGTGGGCATCTGGGCTCTTTCCATATTTTGACTATTGTGGACATCTGTTTAATGAATGAATATAACAGTGTGAAAAGTAAAGAAAATAATCAAAACCATTATTTAGCTAATTTTTTCTCATTTTATTTTATTTTTTTATAAAGATTTTATTTACTTGACAGAGAGAGAGAGTGAGCATAAGCAGGGGGAGCAGCAGAGGGTGAGGGAGAAGCAGGCTTCCCTGCTGAGCAGGGAGCCCAAAGTGGGGCTTAATCCCAGGACCCCAGGATCATGACCCAAGTTGAAGGCAGATGCTTAATTGACTGAGTCACCCAGGCGCCTCTTTTTTTCTCATTTTAATTTCAGTCAAAAAATAGTTGCTTCATACCTGCTGTGAATCAGAGGTTCTGCTCTTTGCTGATTTAACAAAAACTGTAGATTAACACAGATAAAAAGTCAAGATACCTGCCCTTGAATTGGTTATAGTCAAGTAAGAGGGGGCATAATTGGGTGGCTGGTGATTTTGTCTTTTGAGGGACACAGTAAGGCAATTTCTGAAATGTGGGGAAAAAAATCCTGAAAACTGAAACCAACTGTATTATTGCTGTAGTGACCCTAGTAGGGACATTAACAATCCACAAAGATGAAATACCCTTCTCCATATTCCAGGCTCTCAGTTTCCTTTGAAAACCTTGTATTTATGAAATCTACCAGGGATCCAGCTAGCACAAAACTAAGAGTAAGTTTGGCACTGAGACATGACAGCTTAAAAACTAGCATGGTCCACCTCTTTAATGACTGTTTAGCATATACACACACGCTTCTATTACATTTGGCCTTATAAACAAAACAAAAATGCTTGCTCTTAGCCACATGTAACTATCCTTTGTTCAAAGATGCCATCATCCTCTTTCTAAAGTACAGACACTTAACATATCTGTCTCTGGGTGACATACACGGCATCCATCTCTAATGACGTTCACTGCTCCTTAAAAATAGTATCAGTTTTTAACTACTTTTAGTAACGTAAGCACTAAATTATAAAGTTAAACACCAACAACAGTCTTTATACAAAATAATGAGAGAAAGAAGGAAGTAGGGAGGAAGGATGGGATGGAGAGGAGAGAGAAGAAAATAGAAAAAGATGAAGACAAAGAAAACAGTAAATATATACAAATAAATATATAACAAAGAAAAAATAATCATAGTGCTAAAGTTCTCATTGTTTTAACATATCACGAAGTCATAGTCTATTATCCGTATTTCCTCAATCAGAACTTCAGTTGATCAGGATCTGTACCTCCTGAAGTGATTTATACCTTTATTACTGTATGTTTTGAATATTCATGGTTTGACTTTTATGCAATTTTTAATATTTGATATAGAAGTAGTTAGAAGTGCCTAAAAGAATACACTGAATTTCAAATCTTGTTTTTTTTCTTTCTACCACATATTGAGTGGTTGAGGAGATGCCTGTTCAATTAGATGGAATTTGCTTTTTAACTTTTCTCATTCTTATTCAATAATTCCAAAGTTACTTTTAGAAAAAACAAAAAATATATATATTTTAAGCCAATTAGTAACGAATGATATGGTAGTGAAAAAATCAAATACAGATCTTTCCTCTTTCTAATCAAATACAGCAATTTCTTTTCTTATATTTATTGAAATGCTATTTGTTTACATAAACTGAGACCATTTTACATCTTTTCTACTTCTATTCCAGGAAAGTAAGCACAAAAGTGCTTTTTCTTTTTCTTCTTTTTAAGCATGCTTTTATGTGACAGGTTAAGACTCTAGGTTATAGAACAAGATTCCAAAGAAATGAAAAAATGAACTATATACAATACCAGTGGCCTCTTGAGGCTTTTCAGAATTAAGGTCAACCCAAAAATCCCATCTGTACTTATTTCCTCCATCACCCGTTGTTAAAACAAGCCCACAATCTGCTTGCTTCTCTTCTTCACTGCCCCAGAGAGCTTGCTATCACTGCACTTTCTATGCCCTCCCTCCACATAGCATTATGACTTTGAGGTCCTAAAAGAAGAGGATTTACTCCCTTCAACACCCTAGAAAATTGCAACAGGCTAGACTATTGGAGCCAATCTCAAAGAACTATACATGTGTTTTACTGGCTGCTTCTACACCATGCAACAATCACCATAAACAAGATGAGTAGCAGCCCCCAAAGAGTAGTCATGTAAACATGCAGGGAGAAAAATGAAGAAAAATACACCCAAGGGCAGAAATTAAATCTATGTAATTTTGACCCATGTCTTCTAAAACCTGGTAAATTTCTTGATGAAATGTATGGATTCAATGAACAGTTATTGATAATAGTTGAGTTGAAATATTGTAGGGTGAAGCCACTAAGTTAATCTTTGATAATAATCTCTTTCCTTTATGTATGGTGGGTAAGTGGGAAGGGAAAGCTGAGATATAAAATCATGCAATTCTATGATCCTCTGTGATATCACACTAAAACTTATATTCAATCCCTTCAAACTACCTAGTGTCAATTTACCCCATATTTTTGTATATTGGAAACAAGTCATATAAAAAGAATTATGAAAAATGTGTACCTTTTATCTATGATGGAGTTTTCAAAATTATTTCACATAAAAATTAAATCCAGTGATATCAGCTTAGGTTCATGATAAAGAAAACATTCTGGCATCTATAAACATTTTGATTTTTTAAATGCGTATTGATAATCATATATGAAGTAAGAATTCACACATTTCTCATTAAGCCTTTAGATGATAACAGCTTTGGGTTGATTTCCCCAAGAATAAGGAAATGTGAAAGTAGTTCAGAAAGCACATCAGTTGCTTGCATCTTATCCTTTCTCAAATAACCTGATTGAAGACCTTTTTCAAGAAATTTATTCCAATTAGTGGAAAAGAAAGTACACATTAACTGATGTATCAAGATAGCCATTTCTTTTATTTTTCTCAAGGGAACTTATTTGATAAAATTATAAATATATACTCATGATATATCTGTTGCACTACAAATTTCATGCCTGCCCAGCTTGGTGTCTTCTTTAATTTCCACATATAAATGCTGTCTGTTGTTTTAACCTTCCATAAACATTCAATAAGGTGACTTTTTAATAAAAGCTTTTTTTTTAAAGATTTTATTTATTTATTTGAGAGAGAGAGAATGAGAGGGAAGAGGTTCAGAGGGAGAAGCAGACTCCCTGATCAGCAGGGAGCCTGATGTGGGACTCGATCCTGGGACTCTAGGATCATGACCTGAGCCGAAGGCAGTCGCTTAACCAACTGAGCCACCCAGGCGCCCTTTAATAAAGGCTTTTTAAGTTAAGTTTGTTCATAACTTTGAACAATATTCCTTGTTGCTTTTTGCCAAGCATTTCTGGTTCTTTTTCTAGGCCAACAGTAGAATTGCACTTTCCTGTCCCCATAAAATTTTGGGCTGACATAATGGAGCAAAAGTGACTTGAGTTACTCCTGGGCAGGGCCTTTAAGAACCAGTGCATTACTGTGATTCTGTACTTCCCTTTTCCTAGATGCAACCTCTTCTTGCCTAGGTCCTTTTGGAAATGTAGAGAACGACCTGCCAAGCTGTTTTGGGAACAAATAATTAGCAGGGAATAAATTTTGGTTGTATTTAGACACAGAAATTTGAAGGCTATTTTTTTTCTAAAGCAGAACCCATAAACTAACTTATTAACAGGCACATGTAAAAATTCTATTTTCTTGTTTTTTTTGATAAATTGTTGACATAAATGTGTAGTTGCCATTTCTGTACTATGTGATCTAAGCTTTGATTAGAGAATAGATATAAGGGATGAGCAAGAAATGAAGGAACAGTGAGGTGGACTGGGTTAAGAGAAGAGAGAGATATTGGGGATGATATGGAAGTAGTGTATTATTTTAACAACTACAGTAAAGTTAGTAAGAGCTTATGTGATCTACTATAATTTTGATGACTAAAAAAGCCTAATATAATATTCATCTATCAACTCTAACATTCCCTTATCCCTGATGCTCTCTTCTTATGACTCTTGCCACTGTGGATGTTTGTGAACATTTTTTAAATCCTTCCATCTAATAACAGTGAGGAACTAAATTCAGAAACACTTTGTGACATACATTTCAGACCCCCAAACCAAATGTTTATAAGTGTTTATAAAGTTACTAGATATATGGAATGCAGTATCTTCTCAGGAGAAAGCACTCATGTTTATTTTGGATTTTATACCAACTTCCATTCTCCAGGGAGAGGAGGAGAGAATTTGCTAGATTATAACAAATATTAAAGCAATGCCAATAGGAGAATAAGAATCAAGTTGAAAGACTTTTGCTGAAGCTGAATTTAGCATAGATTTGGTGAACTAAAGAAACAGGGGACTAGCAACAAAATAAACGAAGGATTATGAAGAATATCGCATATGGTGATCACTGTAACATAGCAGGACTCCACCAGCATCCTTCATCTTCTCCCATTAGATGTCTTTTTCTCAGGGCTACCACTGCTAAAAGGCCACAGGAATGGCTGTTTTTGCATAGCTTCTCCATCTCTCAGATTCAGTCACTGCAATTTGTCCACCACGTGTCTAGTAAGGATATTTAGTTTCTAGTTCTTTTCTTTAAGATACTGGTTTTAGTTTTCTAACTCACTGAGTAGAAGTTACTGATTGAAATAAATATTATTATTCTAATAATTATATTATTAGAATATATAATAGAATATGCAATTAAATTATATAACTGCAATTACATAATTATACAATTTATATTAATATAAATTTATAATAATATAAATCATAAATATAATTAATATAAATTTATAATATAAATTATCATATATGATATAATTAATATAAATAAACATATTAATTATAATGATCATATAATTACAATATTATTCTTAAGATGAAAGGCAGTAAATGCTAAAGGTCAAAAGAGCAGTTTCTTAACTGTATTACAAGTGTATTTGAATGCCAGCCTTACCACTTTAAAAAATTCTGTACTTTGAACAAGGGCTTAGGCTTTTTGAGTTTCAGTTAAATTATCTTTAGGATGATGAGGAAAATGATAATGATATTAATAGCATCTACTGCATGTAATTTATCAGTAATAGATATTAACAGATATAACTAGGGTTGTCAGATAAAACAGTTAATGGCTGTTAAATTTGAATTCCAAATAAATAACAAATAATATTTTAGTATAAATATGTCCCAAATATTTGAACATACATTTTTTTATTTGCTAACTTTGGGAACCATATACATAACCTCACCACAGTTTGTGATATATGATGTCAGCAAAGTGATAACTGCTATTGTTATGATGATGTTGATGATGATGATGATGTCGATCCCTTAAAGTGTTCCTTGAGTTTTATGTTTTGAAACAACTATTGATTCAGCATTACCAGAAAGATAATCAGCTATACTCTTCTAAGGTAAATTTAAATCTCATTTCTTTCCACCTTTGTCTCTACTATCTATTTGTTCTTTGTAGTTTGCTCAGAAGCTATCTTCTTCATTTAATACCATCTCTGTCAGATCAAATTTTGATGTGCTCCCATGACCCTGCCCCCTGGCATTCAGGCCCTTGTATGATTCCTCTACTTTTGAATGTGGTGGGACCCATGGCTTCCTTCTAACCAATAGAATATGGTAAAGATGAAAGAATATACATGATAATGTTCATGTGATTGTATGATTATATTACACAAGCTTGTAATGCTCACCTCGCTGGAATCTCCCTTACTGGCTTTGAGGAATATGTTGAAGTGCCCCATATTGCAAGGAACTGTAGGCAACTTCTAGGAGGTAGGGATGGTCTCCAGGAGCAAACATCAAGAAACCAAAGACTTCAATCTTATAACTACATGGAATTGAATTCCATCAGGAACCTGACTATTCTTCCTTGGTTCTTTGTCATGTAAAGATCAGTTGCAGCCCGGGCCAGCATCTTGACTGTTGTGAATTCTTAAGCAGAAGACCCAGCTAAGCCATGCCCAGATTTCTGATTCATAGAAACTGTGAGATATTAAATATGTTTTGTTTCCAGCTATTAAATTTGTGGTAATTATTACTTACCAGTAATAGATAACTAGATAACATATACTGTCTTCCACTTACTTTAGTGTTTGGCTAATCTGAAAGACCATACTTGAATGCCAACCGTTGAATGCCTTGGTGATGTTTTGTGTTAAACAAGGAATCAACTATTCTTTTAGATAGCATTTGAAATATATTATTGTAGAATTTATTCCATCAATTTTTGTTTGTTTTTGTGTTCACATACTATATCATCTCATCTATAAAATAGAAATGCTAGCACATATTTTCCTGAGTCTGTGAGATGTGGCTATTTAATATTACCCAACAGTCAATAAATGACAATGCCTTTCTGTATCTTAATATGAATTCTTTGAAGACAGGGACTTCTGTTATGCTTGTCTTTATATCCCTGGTGCATCGCACATATTAGGTACTTAAAGTACACAACTTTAAAGTAAATATCATTGGTTAATAACTTACTTGGTAAGCTTTAAAAAAGTCCATATTTTCACCAAATATTTTCACAATTTTCCTAGTCACAAATTTCCTAACCATGAATGTGTAAGAAATATAGACTTTTATATGGGGATGGAGAGTGTGAAACACATTGCCAACTCCAAATCGTTGGCTATTCTATAAATATATTTCAATAATATTTATATTAAATTGAAAAAAAATGTATGACCTTAAATAGTAGGCTAAAATCTTTATATTATTATCCACATGAATGAAGAATGAAATACATAGCCATTTTTTGTTTTTTGCAAACTTGAACCTGCACAAAATATATCAGTAGAAAGGAGATGGGTTAAAAGTGGCATGCTTTCTGAACTGTCTTTCTTGACTTATTTCATTTCATGCATTGAATTCCTTAGTAGTTGAATATAAATAAATGCTAGCTTTTAGTTAGAGATTAATTGGGAATTTATGATTATTTTTGTGGTTAAAAAACAAAGAAAAAATTTAAAAATATAATGAAAGGAGTGAGAATTATTAAATAGCAAATATTACAGAATACCAAATATATAAAAGTTGTGGAAGCTCCAACTACAATATGGATGGCTATTTAAGTCATAAAATAAAATTCAAAGTGACATAAATCACCATTATTAAATACATCATTGGTAACATGACTAAGAATCATATTTTTAGGTCCCTAGTTAAAAATTCTTTCCAGTGTCTAGAAATATTACCATCTTTAAGAGCCAAGCCTTTGACTTTGATAAATGCAATGATGACACTATATTTTAACAGGTGGCTTGGGATAGTAATCCTTGAGATGAAGAAGTAGTTTATCTCTACTGCTGTGTTTTTATCATTTTTTTTTCAAAATGAGCTAGAGTATTCATAGCCATTCTGATCAGCTTCTTTTTTTCCCCCTTCAATGCAATCATCAAATAGATTATGTGTACTGCCATTCCAATTTTATTAGGTTCATTTTGTATGACTCTGAATTTTTGGTTCAAATTCTTTTATTGAAATCAGCAACCTTATCATTTCATTTCATTCAAGAATAGAAAGACCATCATTTTACAGAGTTGGCAGCTTTTCTGCTTCAGAGATTCTGTAATTTAGTTGGCTACTCTAATAGGGTTATATTTCATGTATGCTGAATACACCCTTTATGCTTGTGTTACTCCTTAGAGAACTCACAGACAAAATAAAGTAGTTTATTGCATAAGCGACAGCAATTGCATTGACCATTAACCTCAATAACTTGCAAAGGCTATACAGAAGCTTATAAAACACTTTGTAGTCAAGTTTAAAGTGGTACAAGATGTTTGCTCAAGCTGAAGCAGTGATATATAAAGGAAAGTCTTATAGTCTCTCTCCTAGTGAGCAGATCTATCATTTCAAACTCAAGTATATTCTGTATGTGTATATAGGAAAGGGAAAAGTTTGCCTAGATTTACCTAAGGGATTTTGGCTTACACATTCAACTGCAATGTATACAATATTTATTCACGTAACACAATATTGTATCAGATTTTGAGTTCTAATTAAGATGTTAATAAATTTTATACAAATAGTAAATTCTCTCTGTTAAGTTTTAATGCAACTATATTAAAAATGCACAGATAACATGCATTCTTCATGTAACTGGAAAATCAGATAATTATCACCAAATAGATATATTATTTATACTTGTTCAGTGTAAAATAAGAAATCATTTAAACTATAATTTTCTTTAGACCACTAATGCCCATTTAATTTCTGCTTTGCAAGCAAAGGCACGTATTATGTTACAATTGCTTTATAAGAAAAAATAATTGAAATTATAATTTCTTTAATTACACCATTTTCTGAGTATAGTACATGTGGATATTAACCTAGTATTTACTTCTGGAACTATGTTAAAATAGCTTTAATGCAAAACCTAAATAGGACTTTAAACAATGACTAAAAAAATAAATTTTTTAAATTTTTTTAAAATTATAAACCATTATAAAAAGTTGATTTCATAAGAAATAAGTAATTTATAAATGAAGACTGTTAGCTAAAAGAAAACAAGAAACCATGTACTTTCTTTTTTAGTTAATAGATCAGGTTATGTTCAAAGAAAGAGAAACTGGATAACCTGATAGTCTCTTCACCAACATTTGAATTCCCTTATGTTCAAAAGGCATAGAATCATTTATATAATAGAAAATTTATACTACTCTTTAGAAGAAAATTTTGAATTTGGTAATGAGCACAATATAATGGTACAGAAGGGGAAATATATATATATATATATTTCATACTCTCTTAATGTATAAGTCTCAAATATAAACTACTGCAAAAAATTCTGAATAAAATGTGACATACAGCAAAAGAGGGAGCAAGAGACCAAAATGAAAAGGTAAGGTTATAGGTGCCTTAAGGACATTTTAAAAAGAGCCGTGGTTTTTAAAGGCTGCTTTTAAGAAAAAAGCTTTGGTTTTTAAAGGCTGCTTTGTGAATAAAGGATAAGACTTTGAAACCAACAAAGGTTTCAAGTTTGGAATTCAGAACTCTGCATGAAGTTAATTTGCTCAAAGGTCTCTATCATGGGTGAATAGCTGGACTATAAGATCCACTCAGTTATCAAAAAGATACACTATATAATCACTCAATTATCAAAAAGGAGATGACAAGAAAAAGAATTGTCTGCTCCAGCTTTACCTCTATTTAGGAAAAAATAAAAAGACAGTTCCTATGAGATATAATCCTCCTTTATGCGGCTTTGAAGATTTAATGTGTACTCTCAGTATTGAAGAGGGAAATCCCAAGCAAAAGAAATAATTCAATATATACTAATATCCATTGAAAGGTAAGCTCCATGATGACAAGATTTTTTGATGTTGTGGTTATTGATATTTACTGATATATCCCCACAATATAAAGCATTCCCTGCCATGTGGCAGGCACTCAATAAATATTTGATGAATAAATGAATGAATTTAGCTATAAGTTAGGAAGACGGAGACTAGAAAACTGAACATATTTTGGAAAGACCACAGTCTCAACAAAACCTTTTATAATTCTCTCAGAGAAAGCACCAAGAAATAAATTTAAATCTAAAAATTCAAACAAACAAGCAAAGATAATTTGCCAGTATTCAGGATTAATTTTTTAAATGTTAGATAATAGAATTATTAGATAATAATAAAATAAACATGGTTGAGATGTTTAAAATTATGAAAGATAGTATTAAAATGTAAGAAAGAAATATCTAAACAAAAGAAAATTAGAAAATTAGAAAACACACTCTAGAAACAAAAAATACATATATATATGTATATATATACATACACTATATATAGTATATAGTGTATGTATATATATATATAGTCCTTGCAAGCAAAACTAGAAAACGTTCATGTAATGATTATTGGAACCTTGCTAAGAACAAGGAAGCAAGCTTGATGAAAGACTAAAATCTTGTCAGGAGGAGGGTATCTTGGATCTAAGAAATCAGTGAAAAATTAAAGGCCAACTTCAGTTCAAGATCAGACATGGAAACAGTTTGGAAGTTATCTCTCCCACTCCTACAAGAAAAAGCTGAAATGCTGAAAATCAATGATTTTATTGGACCCATCATATTATAGCACTCTCAGGGCAAATCACCGTCCCTGAAATCTTTAGAAAGCAACAAATCAAGAGTAATAGAGATTGCTTACCTGAAGCAGAAGCCACTGAAGCCATAAACTGATAGGAAATTAAATGGTAATTAGACAGAGTGCTGGAGGCTGAGTATGCACTAGCATGAAATGGAGAACTCTTGGAGGTCTTAATTTGGGGGAGAGAGTGGCAAATTTCCTGGGTTCTACTTCTAGGAACTTGACCATATTCTCATGGGGAACAGTAGACAAAGATCCCCTCTTGGTCCTGGCAGGAAGAGTAACCATTGTGAACTATGCCTGAGTATCTCCAAAAGAAAAAAAAAAAAAAAGCTTACTATTCAGAGTAAAAGACCTTAGTAGAGTCCGTTCCCATCTGGGTGAGGAGGATTTCTCCTACTCGTACCCTCTCTGGACTTTTATCTCACCTAAGATTGGGGAGGGGGAGGCTGTAAAACACTCGTGAAAGTCATAGCCCAGCACCCAGGTCCACTGAAAGAGTGAGATTTACTCAGAAGGTTCAATGCTTCCCTTCCCACACAGTTTACCACCACTCTAACAGGGCTCTAGTAATAAAAATGGATTGCAGATAAAAGAGCTGCAAGACAAACTCTCTGAGGAGGAAAATGTAGAAGGCCAAAATGTCCAACACGAAAAACAAAACAATTACCCCAGAAAATTTTAAACCTATTGTTCTTACCACTACAACAAACATTAAACATTACTCGAACTCCTAATCAGATTAACATAAATCCTCACATTTAAGGTCTATTTACCTCTCTTCTTATTACCCAGTACATCAATCATGTCCAGCTTTCAGCAATAACAAACAGACAAACCTATAGGGAATTCTAAAAGCCAGGGAAACACACACAGACAAACTGAAGAGACAAAGCAAGTTTCAAAACTGGATACAAATGTGATATAGATGTTAGAATTAACAGACAGGAAACTTAAATTACTATAGCTAGTATGTTAAGGGCTTTGATGGAAAAAGAAATAGACAACATGCAAGAACTGACTGATAACGTAAGAAGGGAGATAGAAATTCTAAGAAAGGATCCAAAACATTATGACAGAAATGAAAAATGCCATTTCAAAGTGTGCTAGTTTCCTCGGGCTACCATAACAAATTGCTAAAAGCATGGCTGTTTAAAACAAATCTATTCTCTTACAGTTCAGGGGGCCAGATGTCCCCCTAAACAAAATCAGGATTCAGGAGAGTTGGTTCCTTTTTGGAGACTGAGGAAGAAACTGTCTTATGCCTCCCTCCTAGGTTTTGGAGGTTGCTAGAAATCTTTAGTATCTCTTAGCTTGTATGCATATCTCTCCAATCTTTGCCTCAGTCTTCACATGGTTTTTTTCTCTGTGTGTCCCCATGTGCTTTTTCTCTCCTATAAGGACATTCTTATTGTATTTAAGGCCCACCCTAATCCAATATGATCTCATCTCCATCCTACCTGCAAAAGACCTACTTCCACATAAGATCATATTCTAAGTTTCCAGTTTGAAATGATAAGAATTACATTACATTGTACTTCTCTTCAAAAATCATAGCAAGCAAAAAGTGAATAGAATGAAACATTTAAAGTGTTGGAAGAAAGAAATCTTCAATAAACGATTCTATATTCACCAACATTAGCCTTCAAAAGTGAAGTTTTCTAGATAAGCAAATCTGAGGGAATTCAGTGTAAGTAGACCTATCATGCAAGAAATGTTAAAATAAGTACTTCAAGGAGAAGAAAAATAAATATAAGAAACTAGAAAAAACAAAATAGCCTGATTATCTCTTTATATTTGGAGATTAAACAATACACTTCTAAATAGCGCATAAATTAATTCTGAAGGGAAACTAAAAAATACTTTCAACTCAGTGAAAATGAAAATATAATTTATCAAAACTTGTGGGATTCAGTAAAAGCCATGCTTAGAGGGAAATTTAGACCATTAAATAAATGTATAATATTATATATATTATATAAATAATTATGTAAATTATATAAATAATTATATAAGGAAAGAAAGAAGTGAAAAACAAAAAATAGAAAATAAATCACTGAAATTATAATCAAGAAAACAAAAGAGAAAAAAAACGAAATCAAAAGCAGGTTCTTCGAAAAGATAGAATATATTGATAAATCTCTGGGTGGGAAAACTAAGGAAATGAGAGAAGATATAATCACCAATATTAGAAATGAAAAAGATATCTTTACTGATACCATGGGTATTAAAAAGAATGTGGTGAAATACTATCAATAATTATATGCCCACAAATTTGAAAATTTAAGCTAAATGGACCAATTTCTTGAAAGATACTATCAAAAAAATCAAACAAGGAGAAACAGAAAATTCAAGTAGGCCTATATGTATTAAAGTGATTGATTTAATAATGAGTAAAAAAAAATCAGACCCAGTTGTTTCAACTAGTCAATTATTTCAAATTTTTAAGAAAAATAATTTGAATTCTCCACAATCTTTTTTCAGAAAATAGTACTATAGAAAATATTTCCTAACTCACTCTATGAGGCCACCATAACCCTAATGTCAAAAATAGATAAAAACATTACAAGGAAGTGTAGATCACTATTTTTCATAAACATTTAAGACAGAATTCTCAATTAATATTAGTAAATCAAGCCAAAAATGTGTAAAAATAAATATATGCCATGAACAAGTGTTTTTTTTTTTCATCTATGCAAAGCTGGTTCAACGTTTTAAAATCAATCAATGTAATCTGTCACATCAGCAGGCTACAGAAGAAAAGTCTCATGATCATTTCAATTCATTCATTAAAACCTTCTGGCAAAGTTAACATCCATTCATGTTAAAAACTGTTAGCCAACTAGGAGTATGGAAGATTTCCTACTGGATAAAGAACATGTGTAAGAAACCTACACCTATCATCAGATTTAATCCATGAGAAAAGGAACACTTTGCCCCTAAGACCAAAAATAAGGGCAAAGATTTTTCCTTTTACCACATCTCTTCAACATCTTATAGGAGTCCTAGATAGTTCAATAAGACAAAACTTGGAAATAAGAGGAATAAACATTTGGAAGAAAAAATAAGTGTCTTTGTTTAGAGGTGACAAGATTGTCTGTTTTGAAAATCCCCAGGAATCTGCAAAAGAATTGCTTTTACTAATACGTGTATAATCAAAGTCTCAGGACATAAAATTGATACACAAAATTAATTGCTTTCCTATATATCAGCAATGAACAATTTAAATTTGCGAGTTAAAAAATACCATTTATAATAGCACCAAAATGTTAGGTATATATCAATCAAAATATGCATGCAGAAATTTTTTTTAATCTGGTGAAAGAAATAAAAGATTTTGATAATTGTATTGATACTATGTATTCATTGTTTTGGAAAGTCAAATTTGTTAAGATGTTGGTTCTTCCAAATTTTATCTATAGAGCAATACCACTCGAAAACCCAGCAAGCTATTTTGTAGATATTGACCAAGTAATTGTAAAGTATATATGCAAAGGCAAAATACCTAGAATAGTCAACACTATATTGAAAAGAACAGCAAAGTTTAAAGTCTCATGCTACTTGATTTCAAGACTTAACTACAAAGCTACAGTACTCAAGGCAAAATAATTGACTCGTTATTGACAAAATAATTGACTCATAGATCAATGGAACAAAAAATTTCCCCATATAGATTCACATCTTTATGGTCAACTAATGTTTGTCAAAGGATCAAGGGCGATAGAATGGAGAAAGAATAGTCTCTTGTTTGTTAGAACAATCATATATCTATATGCAAAAATTATGAACCTAGATGCTTGTCTTACACCTCTTACCAAAATTAACTCTAATTGCACCATGGATCTAAATGTAAAACACAAAACTATAAATTTCCAGAAGGGAACATATAAGAAAACCTATATAGCCTTAAGTTGGGTTTGGTGATGAGTTTTTAGACAAGCAAAATTCATGAAAGAAAAAAAAATTGATGTTTGTCTTTATTCAAATTAAAAACTGGTATGGGAAAAGCACTCCTAAGATAATCAAAAGACGTGTCTGGGAGAAAATATTTACAAAACATCTATCTGATAAAGCACTTCTTTCCGAAAGTTCAAGGATTTCTTAAAACAAACAAGCAGAAACAAACTAACAACAACAAAAAGGAAATAAATACTCTTATATAAGTGAACATGAGATTTAAATAGATACCTCACCAAAAAAATATACTTTTAGAAAATAAGCATATGAAAATATACTCACTATTTTTGTTCTTATAAAACTGCAAATTAAAGCAGCAATAAGTACACACTTATTAGAATAGCTAAATTTAAAAAAATGACAATACCAATTGCAGGCAAGGATGCAGAGCAACAGCATTTCTCTTCTCAAATTCTGTTTTCCTCATGGAATAATTTTCAACATGTTTTTCAGTATGTGCACTAATAAATATTGTAATTAATGTGAGAGAGTAAATGTTAAATGTTTGTGTGTTTATAAATAAAAATTACAAGAGAAAAAAAAAGTTTATCATCAGACCACCATAGTTAGCCCTATAAGGACAGCCAGTGTCTTTCTTATTTAAACTGAAGGTCATGAGGCTCCCATACAAGAAGATATCTAAGAGTCAAATCAATCCATTTATATCATGGGAAAGTTCTTTAGAATTATTTAAACTATTTCTAATATTCAACAAAGGGATAACTTTGGTAATTAGGTATATTTTTTTCTTTAAAATTAAAGAAAATTACACTGCAACTTCATATCTTATAGCAATTTTATGCAAATTGTAAGGTTACTAATAATATAAATTTTACTTTTTTCTACTGATGTTAACCTTTTGAAATACCTGAATTATCTAAAGCTTAAGATAAATTTCTCTGAAACTCAGACCCCATTTTAAACCAATACAAATTAAGTATAATAAGAGACATGAAAATCAGTGTTTTAATCTTTTTGTTGTGTAGTTAACTCAGCGCTGATGAGAGCTATTTATTATGACTTTGTATATACAACAAATTAGTTTGAAGCTATTAGTGTGGTTTTAGGGTCTCTGGAATAGGGATGCATTGTAGTTTGGCATTTCCACAGTTGTTAAGTCTAAAAATGCTAAATGATGATTCTCTGTAACAAATTCCTAGAGAATATTTTCTTCTACTATGATATATTTTTCTCTGAAATCTCAGAAAATGAGCCATTCTTGGTAATTGGGTTTAAAATGGCTTAAGGTGAAATATAATTTGCATTTACCTAACAAAAAGAACACTCTTCACCACAGTTTAAACTGGTACGTTCTCAGATTAACACAATTTAAAATGGTGTATTCTCAATAAATGTATACCCAGGCATTGAATATATGCGTTCAAATGAGATATGACTAGGTAATTGCTTTGAAAACTGAAACCCAGTTGTGAGGCAATTTTCTTCTTACGTGCTTCAGAATGTTTATTTATTTTTACACAGTAGATTGCCATTTTATTATTCTACCATATAGATGTAAGGGAGCTCTTTCAGCCTCTTGAATGTGTCTATCATTTCCTACCTCACAGTTTGAATGTATTTTCCCTGTTCTTCACTTGACCAGTGTCTACTTATTACTCAAGCCTAATATGAATATAGTTTCTAAAAGAAACTGATTAACATAACATAATAATAATAAAAAAAGAAATTGCTGATGACATAAACATAAGAAACAACAGATTCTAAGATACGTAGTATGATGTCAATTTAGGGTAAAAAGTATCTATTCGTTCATAAATAAACAGCTAAAAGGGAAGATAAAAAAAAAAGAAACCTTCCTCTGACCTGAATATCAAGTTAACTCACTTACTGTACATTCTCATGCACTTATCCATGACGTGAACCATAATTTTGTGATTATTATCTCTTTATTCCACTAAATAATTCCCCATTTTATATCTGATATATACTATTTGATACATATTTGAGTGCGCAATAAAGAGCTAATAAAGAAATTAATGTAAAGGGTCATTTGGAAACACAGTAGAGCAGCTGTATCATAAATAACTGGAATACTGTAGAAAAATTAAAAGAAAACTTATACTTTGGTCTGTTCTAGCCTGTCAAATATAGACTGTCTTTAAATATTTTTGCAGTCTAGTCTCTATGGAGATTTTGTGAACCTTCAGTAAAGTTTTCCTGAGTGTTAGAAAATTGCAAAGGAAATCCAGAAGCTTACACTTTCTTGTCCCAAAATTAATCATTGTGAACAAAAATTTTAAATGAAAACATTGCACATCATCCTTGTGCACATGGATACATCAACTCTGAGGTCACCAGCAGCTCAACAAGTGTTGGTATCTCAATTTTCTATTCTTAATATATTTAAAAGATAAGATAAAAAAGGGATTAAATTTGGAATAGTAAATGTGGCCACAGGAGAAATGACATTTATTGAAGGAAAATAAAATACCTGTATATAAAGCAATTGAGTACATTTTACAGTGTAATGAAAACATGCATGTTCATAATGTTAGAATATTCTAAGTTATCAAAATTGTTATGTATCTGTATATAATGTTAAAATAAAACAGTGTCATGGGTCATATATTTTATAAATTATTCATCAAAATCATTTAAATAATAAAATATTTTAAAACACCTATTTAAAAATACCCCCTACATGATGGAATTGTCCTGTATCTTAACAGTGGTGGTAGTAGTCATATGAATCTACACATATGCTAACATCATATTGAACAAAGTACACACACGTATGTTGCATGTAAAACTGTTAAGGTCAATCTCTGAGGTTTGGTACAATTGTTATCCAAAACATTATCTTTGAGCGAAGGTATACGAGATTTCTCTGCATTACTTTTTACAACTGCATGTGAATCTATATCTCAAAATTGAAAAGTTCAAAAAAAAAAATCCCCCACGTGTACTAGAAATTTCTTGAGGGCATGAACTCATTCTTAGTCACCATTGTATCCTAACATCTAACAAAGTACCCTGTACTTTATGGCCAATAAGTGAATTGTGTAATAAATACATGAATTCTGATGGCATAAGCATGTGTGAAAAGGGGAAGCTTCAACACTGGGAAACGTAATCATGTAGAATACTTCGTTCCTACAAATGACTAATAGATATTCAAATTTCATATTAATCAGTTCAGCTATTTGAAATTATTAGAATTAGAATTGGATGTAAAATAAAAGCTTTAGTTTTTGAGACAAAAATATTTCTTACTCATTTAAATTAATATTTATTTACTTTTTAAAAAAGTGCAATAGAAAGCAGCATTTTCTGTACCCCTACAATTCTCAGGTGAGGTATCTATATATCTATCTCTCTACATACATATATATATACACACACACACACACACACACATTCATTCTCATGTGAATCAAAAAAAAAATTTAAAAGCTACCACCATCACCAGCAAAAAACTTCTAGATGACTACAATGCTTTTGTACAAATTAACATAAACTCTTGCATTTTGCTAGAGTAGAGCTCATACTTCAGTGGTGATAGGATGTATTCATAAAGACTTGCTGCACATCAAAATGAGAAGCCCTTAGTTATCTTTGTTGTTTTTTATCATCAGTTATTGTTATCATTATTAAAATTTTATTGTATAAAAACTTCCCGGGGCACCTGGGTGGCTCAGTCGTTAAGCGACTGCCTTTGGCTCAGGTCGGGATCCCAGGGTCCTGGGATCGAGCCCCGCATCCAGCTCCCTGCTCAGCGGGAAGCCTGCTTCTCCCTCTCCCACTCCCCCTGCTTGTGTTCCCTCTCTTGCTGTCTCTCTCTCCGTTAAATAAATAAATTCTTAAAAAAAAAAACTCCCCAAGTTTGTTGCACTAATTGTCTTTCTATATCAGCAGAATAATTTTGCTATCTTACATACTGTTCAAAATATTAATAAGCACTAAAATCAAGCATCAATTTTCTGGATCTTAATATCAAAACTGAGATAATATCTCCTGGTATGAATCTTTTTCTCTGTAATGCTTTATCTCTTTAAAACAAAGATTATCTAAATTCATCCACTCTTCTAATTTCATGTGTAAATAACCAAAATGATACTACATTTCTAAGAAACATTTTTCAAAGTTTTATTTCTTCCATAGTCCTTCATATAAAAGAAGTAAAACCATAAAGAAAAATGTACAACTGTTAACTAGATCCCTGTTTATATATCGTATCCCCACTATAAGCATTGTTGTATCATGTTATCTCTTTATTTCTAATAATTTGCTCATTTTTATGTATTGATGTTGCACAATTTAAAAATTAGATAATTCTTCAAAAACATAGATGTTAGATAACCATTATAAAATATTAATAATAGGGGCACCTGGGTGGCTTAGTCAGTTAAGTGTCTGCCTTCAGCTCAAGTCCTTATTCTGGATTCCTGGGATCAAGCCCTCACTAGGCTCCCTGCCCAGCGGGGAGCCTGCTATTCTCCCTTACCCTCCTCTGCTCTCCCGACTTGTGCTCTCTCTTTCTCTCTTGCTCACTCTCTCAAATAAATAAATAAAATCTTTAAAAGTAATAATAAATATTTGTGCTATTATGTAAAATGAATATTAATAGGCTCTTAAAAATATAATCTTACATATGTTTTCCAAAGACAGTCGAGGAAAATAATACCAAATGTGTTTCAAATTCTCTATAGTATTAAAATGAGGTGGGAATGCATTCTGGAGAACAGTGTGGGGGTTCCTCAGAAAGTTAAAAATAGAACTGCTCTATGATCCAGCAATTACACTATTAGGTATTTACTCAAAGGATACAAAAATATGGCTTCGAAGGGATACATGCATCTTGATGTTAATAGCAGCATTGTCTACAATAGCTAAATTATGGAAAGAGTCCAAATGTTCATCAACTGATGAATGGATATAGAAATTGTGCTATATATGTAAATGGAATATCATTCAGCCATAAAAAGAATGAAATCTTGCCATTTGCTATGAGTATTATGCTAAGTGAAATAAGTCAGTCAGAGAAAGACAAATACCATATGCTTTCACTCAACAGTGAATTTAAGAAACAAACAAATGAATGGGGTGGGGGGAAAGAGAGGCAAACCAAGAAATGGACTCTTAACTATAGAGAACAAACTGAGGGTTGCTGGAGGACAGATGTGTGGGGCGATGGGTGAAATAGGTGATGGACATTAAGGAGTACACTTATTGTGATGAGCGCTCAGTCATTGTATGTAAGTGATGAATCATTAAATTCTGCTCCTGAAACTAATATGGCACTGTATATTAACTAGCTGGAATTTAAATAAAAAAACTTGGGGAAAAAATAAAATGAGAGGGAATATTCTATGTAAAGGTCTAATGGTGTAGAAGATTTGGTAATTTCATCAACAGAAAAAATATATATAATACTTATATACTATATAATGCATACTTTACATATTTCACATTTTATATATTGTTTTATATATATTTAAATATATAGTATATATTATATATAATTATTGATATATCATATAATTGTTTAAATATATATATAAACATAAGTATATGTATACAATACAGAGTGAGAATGGACTTCTTGCAGTCACACATCAGACTTCAAAAATTTAAAGTTAATTTTTAATTTATTAATAGTTTAAAATTCTATTTAAAATCAGGATTCTATTTTTAGAATAGGCATTTAAATTATGAAGTCAATAAAAATCATTATTACTGCAAATATTTTGGCAGTGGTGGATAATTTTAGTGCAATTCACATATTTAACTCAGGTAAGAGCATTTATATTTTCTTCAAGTGTCAAACTGTGTCACACATAAACATACAAATAGAAGCTGCCGCCCATTGAGAATGGTCATTACAAGTATCTCAGTAAGATTATATGTGGTCTTCCTTGCTTACTGATGAACACCCTTATTGGAAATGAAGGTAATATAAAAAAATGAATCTTTGATTATGGCTGATGTCTAGTGGAAGACAAATTGTGTTTAGATTGTGTAACAATGGATACTCTGGTTAAAATAAAAACTTAAAAAAAATTACTTAAAGACCAAAGTGCACACAAAAAAAATTTCATTTGACAAGGCCAACAGCTGTATTACTTTGATAAGCACTAAAAAAGGGAAATCACAGCACAGTCATCTTGCTATTTTTACCTTGATATTCCAAATGGAGAAATTCATTTTGTGCCAATAGGCACCACAGAAACCTTACTCAGTTTCTCTGCCAATATGACAATTTGCATAACATTACCCACAATGCCTCACATTGCGATTTTGCTTTGAAAACAGATTTAATTGAGCCTTACTGAGCTGCATTAATGTGTCTGTTTAAATTGAGCAAACCTAATTATCTCACATGAAAGTTATGCCACCTCTGGTGCGACAAAGCTAATGCAATTAAAGTCAGCCAGATGTATTAATTGAGTATTGTAAACATGCAGTCTCTCTGGTAAAGAACAGTTCATTATACACCAGGAACTGGACAGTGTGTAACATATCCATACCAACTACAACACACCTTTCTAACACATTATCTTTGATATAAAGACCCAAATCAGAGTGCCACCATATGTCTTAGTGGTGAACATCTATGTGGATTTAAAATATTCTATCTCATACATGTTGATCCTATACTTTGAAAACCCATTCTTCTGAATCATTCATAATATATGGACTTTAGCTTTTCATATTCCCTTTAAAATCATGAAATCAGAAGAGGCCATCATTTCTCATTTCTGGCTCCACATGTTAGGAGCTTAGAAGTTTCCACTCCATAATAACAAGTAAAAAGCTAAACATATGGGGAAATCAACAACTTTTCCAAGATCTGTAAGAGAGGGAAGGACACAGGATAACTGTTGCCTCCAAATTAGAGGGATAAACAGGTGAGTATAGGAAGTTGGTTTATCAGAACAGAGACTCACAAATGGAAACTACCACAGGAAGGAGTACCAGGATAGAAGAGCCTTAACTGTAATCAGTGAGTTACTGGAAATGCAGTATGGACAAATCTAAGAATTAAAAATTCTAGAGGTATCCAGTCAAAGAGGGACCTCCACAATTTTGTGAAATTTACCCCAGGGAAGTCAACCAGGTTCTCACGGTAAATATCTGGAAAAAATCCCCTCCTACTTCTGGCAGGGCAAGGAGAAAAGGTGTATTTGAAATACACCAATGTACTCTGTTCTTCTAAACAAGAGATGTTCTCAAGTGGAATTAGTTAACCAGAGCCTAACCTCCTTACCAGGGTCTTGTCAGAGCCTAATTCACCTTGGGGAAGGGAAATACTCAACTCCAGCCCACTCTAACCATCCTATCCCACATAAGGGGGTAGAAAAAAACTGAAAAACACTTGTGAAATTCATAGTCCAGAGGCATAGACTCAGTAAAAGACTGAGATCTAATTATGAAACTATAGAACAATTCCCTTCCCCCAAACCTCACCTCCACATTACTAAGGGCCTATTTGCTCTTCATTTTACTTGGTAGATCATGTCCAACTATGAAGCAAAAATTAGTAGGAATACCACCAAAAGGCAAAAGCACAATTTGTAGAGACAGATCAAGTAGCAGAACCAAACATGGCAAAGATGTTGGAATTATCAGACTGGGAATTTAAAATGACTATGATTAATATGCTGAGGGCTAATGAATAAAGTAAATGGTATGCAAGAAGAGATGGTCAATGTAAGCAGAAAGCTAGACATACTAAGAAAGAACCAAAAAGAAATGCTAGAAATCAATAACACTACAGTCAAAATGAAGAATACCGGGGTGCCTGGGTAGCTCAGATGGTTGAGCATCTGCCTTCAGCTCAGGTCATGATCACCAAGTCCTGGGATCAAGCCCCACGTTGGGCTCCCAGCTTGGCAGGGAGTCTGCTTCTCCTTTTCCCTCTGCCTCTGCTTCTCCCCCGTTTGTACTGCCTCTCTCTCAAATAAATAAATAAATCTTAAAAAAAGTTTTCAAAATGAAGAATATCTTTAATGGACTTATTAATTGACTGGACATATTCTAGGAAACAAACTCTGAGCTTGAGAATATGTCAATAATAACTTCCAAAATCAAAAAGCAGAGATCAAAGAAAAACACACACATATACACAACCACACATATACACAACCACCAAAAAGGAGTATCCAAGGACTGTGGGACAACTGTAATTAATTTATCAATGAATACATACATTAAAAAATAATAACATACATACAAGGAGACTACTAGAGGAAAAAAAGGAAAGAAACAGAAGAAATATTTAAAACAATAAGAAATGGTTTTTTTTCTCATCCAAATTGATGTCAGAGACCAAACCAAAAATCCAGGAAACTCAGAAAACACTAAGCAGAATAAATGCCAACAAATTATACTTAGGCATATAATTTTCAAACTACAGGAAGTCAAAGATAAATAAAAAATACTGAAAGAAGTCAGAGGAAAAACCAACCCATTTTATATAGAGGAATAGAGATAAAATTACACCTGACTTCTACTTAAAAACTATAGGAAGAGAATGGAGTGAAATTTTTAAAGTGTTAAGAAAAAAACAAAACAAAAACACCCAGTACTGCAAAATTATCCTTAAAAAGTAAAAGAGAAATCAAAGACAATCAACTTAATGACACCATAAATCAACTGGACATAAGTGGCTTACATAGACTACTTCATTCAACAACAGCAGAATACACATTCTTCTTAAGTTCGCATGGAACATTCATCAAGATAGACTACATTCTGGGTTAAAAACACCCCATCACAAATTTCAAAGGATAGGTCATGCAATATCTGCTCTCAGATCACAATGGGACTAAACTAGAAATCAGTAACAGAAAGATAATGAGAAATTCCAAAATATATGGAGATTAAACAACACACTTCCAAATAACATATGGGTCAAAGAAGAAATATCAAGAGAAGTTTTAAAGTATTTTGAACTAAATGAAAATGAAAACACAACTTCTCAAAATTTATGGGATGTGGTGAAAGCAGGGCTTAGAGGGAAATTTGTAGCATTGAATGCAAATATTAGAAAGGAAGAGAGACCTAAAATCGAAAATCTAAGTTTCTACATTGGAAAACTAGAAAAACAAGAGTAAGATAAATGCAAAAGAAAAAGAAAAATAATAAGAGTTACAGAAGAAATCAATAAAATTGAAAACAGGAACAGTAAAGAATATCAATAAAAAAGGTGTTTCCTTAAAAATATCAATAATGTCAGTAAGCCTCTATCTAAGCAGACTAAGAAAAAGAAACAATACAAATTGCTAATATCAAAAATGAAAGAGGATCATCATCACATATTCCATGGACATTAAAAGGTTAACAAAGAAATTCTATGAAAAACTCTGTGCCCATAAATTTGATAATCTAGATGAAATAGAGCAATTACTTGAAAGACACAGTTGCTAAAATTCACACAAGAAGAAATAAGCTATCTGAATAGACCCATATCTATTAAATAAATTGAATCAAAATTAGTAACATTTGTAAAACAAAGTACCAGGCCCAAATAGTTTCACTATAAATTCTGTCAAACATTTTTGTTTGTTTTTGTTTAAATTCAATTAGCCAACATGCAGTAAATCATTAGTTTTGGTTTAGTGTTCAGTGATTCATTAGTTACATGTAACACCCAGTGCTCATCAAATAACGTGCCCTCCTTAATGCCCATCGTCCAGTTACCCCATCCTCCCACCCACCTCCCTTTTCACAACCCTCAGTTTGTTTCCCAGAGTCAAGAATCTCTCATGGTTTGGCTCCCTCTCTGATTTCTTACTATTCAGTTTTTCCTCCCTTCCCCTATGATCCTCTGAGCTATTTCTCATATTCCACATATGAGTGAAACCATATAATTGTCTTTCTCTGATTGACTTATTTCACTTAGCGTAATACCCTCCAGTTCCATCCATCTCTATGTAAATGGTAGTTATCATCCTTTCTGATCACTGAATAGTATTCTGTTGTATATATGAACCACATCTTCATTATCCATTCATCTGTTGAAGGACATTTTGGCTTCAGTTATCTTTGTTACCTTTCAGTCTAAAATTTTCCATTTCTTTTTTTTATCTTTTTCCCATTTCAACTAGATTCTTATTGTACCAACTTATGTTTTTAAGTCACTTTCAACTTTTATTTTTTACATCTACTTTTATAGATATATGCTTCATTTTAGTCCTTTTTTCACTCTATTCAAATATATATATATATATATATATATGTTTTGCTTTCTTTGCAATCTTAGGATGTAGTGTGTTTTGTCAAACATTTAAGGACAAAATTATACCAGTTTTCTACCAAATTTTTCAGAGTATAGAAGCAAATGAATACTTCCTAACTCATAATGAGACTAGCATTACCCTAATACCAAAACCAGACAAAGACATTACAAGAAACAAACAAAAAACTAGAGACCAGTATTTTTCATGAACATCGATATAGAAATCCTCAACAAAATATTAGCATATCAAATCCAGCAATGTGTAAAAATAATTATATGTCATGACCAAGTGGGATTTATCTCAAGTATGCAAGACTGATTTAACATTCGAAAATCAATCAATGTAATCTATCACATCAACAAGGTAAAAAACCAAAGCACCTGACTGGCGTGTGAGAAGTTAGGGAACACAACTATATGAATAAGTGAGAAGTTGTCAAAGACTACTTGGTTTTCATGCGTGAAGATAAATGTATATGTTGGCTTATTTTTAGAATAGGCTATAGAAGATGGAAGAATGGATGTCAAACTACTAACAAATGTTGATAGTGGATGGTAGAAATTCATGACTATAATATATTTCTTTTTCATATATTTATTTTTTCCACGTACATTTTAAACTAGATGTGTATGAATTCACTTCTAAAATTCTGAAACTTTACAGTCTTAATACTTTAAAAATAAAACAAACATCAAACAATGACTTTGAAAAACAAAAATTTGAATGTAGCATACTTATCTAATAACCAGAATTATTATTTTGGAAGAAAATCAGAGTGCAGAGTAAATGGAAATTTTCCTCTTTACTGAATATATATTGTTTTTAACATGAGAATGGTTTCATATGTACAATGTAAAACTAAAAATGCAGAAAAAATATAATAAATAAAATACTTAAAGTATGGGGAAAAAATATAAGAAAGATAGATACATCAAGTGCTTCCAGAAATGAGGATAATGTTGCATACCAAGATTTTAAACCTATTTGCTATGAGGAAGCCCTGTTTTCTGGCAGTGTGAACTTTAAAAAGGTAGAGATCAACTGCATGACTAAAAATGCCCAATTAATTAAAACCAAATCTAATTGCTTTAAAAGTTATAGTACTTATGTTGCTTATAGTAAATGTTTTCTTTGTTAAAAAAAAAAAAGTGAGTGAAGAATAATCTTGGCAAGCATCCTTATAAAGGGGAATAATTTGTTTTGTGCCGAGACTGGAAATCTGCATTTAAACAAACACCTCATCTGATTTTTGAAGGCCACTGATTTTGAAGAATTGAAAATAAATGAAATAACTTCCACAAAATCCTATGTGAATGTTAAAGCAGTTATCACTTTTATTCATATGCTCTCTCAAGACAAAACATAAGTCAATGTATCAATTATAGGGTACTATATATACATATATAGGTTTCAAAATGAATGGATATACCTTATGATAAATAGATGAAGTAATTAATTTATAAACCAAGTATAATTGTATCATTTCTACACAAAATAATTTTGTCTTAGAAATAATAACATAGTCTTTCATGTGGACAATAATTACACAAGTCCATTTGGCTATTCAATCTATTCTTAATATGAATAAAAACTATGCTACTTACAAGTAAAGATTACTTGTCTTCCTCTGTTCTACAAGAAAATTAGTTTCAAGTAACAAGTGGTAGCTTCTTAAAGGTTTGTTTCAAACTGGAATGTGAAATCATCTGTGAACTTTTCATGTTTTTTTTAATTTTTATTTTGAAAGGGTCTCATGCCTGTTTTTGTACCTTGAATCTTTGCTTATTTGGAAAATACTGATATACTAAGTTGTGTAGATATTCCAAAGATTGAGGCATTTCCTATCAAACACTGTTAGTTATTTTCCTTGAAATGGCAGGCTGTCATTGTTCACTTTAGAGAAAATGTCTGCCAGATACCTAGTCTGAATAACTACAGTTTGTCTGTCAACCTTTCTTCCTATTAAAATGGTGTTCCATGAATAGAGGAGCCAGTCCAATGCAACTCAAAAAATTGTACAAGTGTTTTTCGTCAAGACAAGCATGGTAGAGTTGTATGTTGCGGAGGCACTTTGTGCATTTTGTTACACAGAATATTAAATGCATATGTAAGGGATGAGATTTTTTTTAAAGATTTTACTCATTTATTAGAGAGAGAGAGCAAGAGAGAAAGCCTCAGCAGTGGGGAGAGCAGAGGAAGAGGGAGAAGCAGACTCCCCACTTAGCTGGGAGCCGGACTCAACTCAGCTCAATCCCAAGACCAGCAGACATATGACCTGAGCTGAAGGCAGATGCTTAACCCACTGAACCATGCAGGCACCGCATACGGGAGGAGATTTAATAGATTTACTATTTTTAATGTTTCAACAAGAACATTTTAAAGTGAAGCAGTTTTTTTTAATTGTGTGAATAGCAGTGAAAATTAGGGTACCAGTATGACCATGTTGCTTACTGCTAAAGAGCCAGCATTTTTACCCACTATTGCTTTTGCCACATCAGTGCAAATATCAACCCAGAGAAAAAAAAGTAAGTAACATTTTAGTATTACTATGAAAATAGTATTGACCTCATGAACTTTTTGAAAGGGACCCAGAGAACCCAAGTGTTCTACAAATCACTTTGAGAAATCACTTCAGTCAAAGAGGGCAGCCACAATTTTAAACTCCAGGCAGTTGTTACCTTGAGGTAATGAAGGAAAAAATGGCCAGATCTTCAGATCCAGATCTTATAGAATTGGGATTTTTTTTTTTTTTATAACAACACTTCTACAATATTGTTAGCAACAACTGAACTTACTTTTGAGGCTTGTCTTGGGTGGCCTTAAGACAAGTAGATCTCCGTACCTACCAGCAGAATCTTAAAAGTTTATGTAGAGGCTTTAATTGGGTTCATTCATGTTTTCAGTCCAGAAGGTCTCAACAACACCTTACTCTTTCAAGGATATGTCCACAGCCCTGGCTGTGGGAATGGTGAGAAGAACATATATTCCAAACAGTGAAAGGGCAAAGAGACTCATTACTCAGGACCGGTCTGTGGGACATCTAGCAGTCATGCCCTCTCAAGGACCTCCTCCAGCAAAATAAAGTGCGATGTTATATAACAGGTTGGAGTATTTGAGATAAGATTTGAGCTAGTACCTATACTGGCATCCATTAGCATTTGTATCGTCTTCAGCAAGTTGATAATCCCTATGCCTTGAACACTCCATCTGTGTAATGGGAAGTGGACTGTAAAAAGAGATAAATAATATTTGTTGAACGGCAGTTTTTATTTAATTCTCCCTCCATCCTTACAAGATTTTCATCATTTTCATCAATTCTCAGGTTGGGAAATAGTGGAGCAGAGTTTAAATCAGAATTTTTAAGTGGCAAAGTTAAGCCTTGATCTGAAATTTCATCAGTGTGTTATTAGCATTTACCTATGATTCTGTAATTGAAAAGAGCAAGAGATGCTAGAAACCATCATAAAGTGTCTTTTCTCTGCTGTGTGTTTCCACCTAAGATATGTATTTCTTACTTACTTGAATGTTTTTCTGAGTAAACTTAGCACTCAAGAGTTTCTCAGAAATTCTCTCTTAGCTGGAGTTACTGTCCTTGAAATATGCTCTTTTAGTATGTTTATAAGCACAGCTACCTTTGATCACAAAGACAACTGTATCATGGATTCATTTTCAAAGACATTTATTACCATTAATTATTTCATGGAGAGCTTTTGCAGAAACAAAGATGTCTGAAAAAATGGCAATTTCTTTGCTAAGTTGCCTTTATGATCATTTAACTAAAAATAATTTTCCTTTTTCATATTTTCATCCTTCTATACTCATCAGAAAAATTCATTACAATATGTAGGCATCAGAATATATGGGGAAAAGAGAGGATTTTTCTACAATTTGCCTTCATCTTCTAGTCATAGCATATGAAATAGGTAACACTCCTGCACTGTCTCAACCGTTTATTTGTGTGTTCATTACCCTGCTTCAGCAGTTTCCAAATATTTTTCTTTCAAGTTCCCTTTATCTACTCTTTAAAAATCATTGAAGACACCAAAGAACTTTGGTTTGTGTGGATTATATCTTTATATATTTTCTGTATTAAAAATTAAAACTTAGAACATTTAAAGATTTTTATTAATTTAAACATATTAATAAAAATATGTAAACCAAAAATAACAGAATTTTATGAACAATAAATGTATGTTTTTCAAGATATTGTTTTACATTTTCAAAATCACTGTTTTATTTTTACAAATCTCTTCTAATATATGGATTAATAGAAATCATCAGGATTCTTATATATTCTTATATCTGCTCCTGTATTAATCTGTGATGATATGTAGCCTCTGGAAAATCCCATTTATACTCATCAAAGAATAAGAATAAAAAAGGCAAATGACATCTTTGTCTTAACAGGTTTATTGAGATATAATTTACATGCCACGAAGTTCATCTGTTTTTTTTTTTTAAAGATTTTATTTATTCATTTGAGACAAAGAGATACAGAGAGAGAGATTATGAGCAGGGGAGAGGCAGAGGGAGAGGGAGAAGCAGGTTTCCCGCCGAGCAGGGAGCCCGACGCCAGGCTCGATCCCAGGACCCTGGGATCATGACCTGAGCCGAAGGCAGACGCTTAACCATCTGCGCCACCCAGGCGCCCGAAGTTCATCTGTTTGAAGTGTACAATTCAATGTTTTGTAGTATATTTACAAAATTATGCAATAATCACTAAAATCTTAAATTCAGAACATTTTCAACAACACAAAAAGAAAGCCTGTCCCCATTACCTGTCCCTCTCCATTTTCCACCCCACAATATCTTGTAACCACTAGTTTTCTTTTTATAAATTTCTTTTATAAGATATGTGGCTTTTTGTCACTGGCTTCTTTCACTTATACCCTATTTGAGGCCCATCCATGTTGCAACATATGCCAGTACTTCTTTTTTTTTTTTTTTAAAGATTTTATGCCAGTACTTCATTCCTCTCTTTTGTCGAATAGCATTCCTTTGTGTGGATATACTACATTGTATTTATTCATTACTTAAAGGATATTGAGGTTTTTTTTTTTTTCCTACTTTTTGGCTGTTATAAATAACTCTGCTATGAACATTAGTGTGCAAGGGTTTTTTTTTTTTTTGGAAATATTTTCTTTCATTTTGTTAGTTAGATACCTAGGAATTGCTGGGTCTTTTGTAACTCTTTGTATAACATTTTGAGGAACTTGCAGATTGTTTTCCACAACAACTGCACTATTATACATTCCCACCATCAATGTATAAAAGTTACAGCTTATCCACATTCTTACCAACACTTGTTCTTGTTCTTGTCTTGTCTTTTCTTTTTTAGCCAGCCTAGCATGTGTGATATCTTAGTTTTCATTTAACACCTCCAAAATGACTAATGATGTTGATCATCTTTTCATATACTTATTACCCATCCATATGTCTTCTTTAGAGAAACATTTATTTACCTTTTTTGCTCAATTTTTAATTAGATCATTTGTCTTTTTATTTTTGAGTTGTAAGTTTTTTTTATGTATTCTGGATATAAGTCCCTTGTGATGGTTAATTTCATATGTCAAATAGACTGGGTCACCATGCCCAGATTTGGTCAAACAGTATTATAGATACTCCCATGAAGGTATTTTATTGGATGAGATTAATATTTAAATTGCTGGACTTTGAGTAAAGCAGATTACTTTCCATAATGTGAATGGACTTCATCCAGTGAGATGAAGGCCATAATAGAACAAAGACTGGCCTCTCCTAAGCAAGAAGGAATTTTGTCACCAAGACTGCCTTTTGGACTCAAACTGCAACTCTTCTCTGAGTCTGCAGCCTGCAAGTCTACCCTGCAGATTTTGAATTTACCAAGACTTCACAATCATGTGAGCCAATGCCTCAAAATAAATCTCTCTGTATATAAGTATATCCTGTTGATTTTGTTTCTCTGGAGAACTGTGACTACTACAGTCTTTTATCAGATCTATGATTTGCAAATATTTTCTCTCTGTTTCTGGGTTGTCTTTCTACTTTTTAAATAGTGTCTTTGAAGCACAGGTTTTTAAAGATTTTGTTTCAGTTCAATTAATGAATCTTCTCCTTTATTGTTTGTGCTTTTGGTATCATACCTGAGAAATCATAGCTTAATCTAAGGTCATCCAGATTTACTCTTCTATTTTAAGAGTTTTACAATTTCAGTTCTTAACATTTAGGTCTATGATCCATGTAGAGCTAATCTTTGTGTATAGTGTGAGGTAGGTTTTCAAGTTTATAATTTTGCATTATTATCCATTTGTCTCAGCAACATTTGTTGAACCTAGTATTATTTTGAAAATATATTGATGTGGGAAACAAAGGCAGGAGAGAAATTATTAAATTTCCTTACTATCTACAGCCCTTTGACAAGTCCTTGAAACAAGCAGAATGACATTCCTCTAGGGATTCAACTGCCTCAATTTCAGTGCTTTGCTAAGGGCAAAAGGCAATCTTAGTTCAACCCCCAGGACCCTATAAGTCTACTTTAACATATAAAAATTCCTTTGGAAACTTCCTTTATCTTTACCCCCCCCAAGATCCATGATGGCAATCATCCGCCAAGCATATGACCCACCATATACATCTGAAGGGTCTCATGACTCAGGTTTTATTAGGCAATAATAAATGACCTTTTCCCAACAATAGCTCAAGGTCCTGGAAACCTTGCTTCCAGAATTCCTTAGAGGCTTATACTATCCCTAGCTCCTTCCCAACTTGAAAATATATAATGGGCCACTCCTCATGACCCCGGTGCAGCTCTTTCTGCCCATGGGTCCTGTCCCCATGCTTTAATAAAACCATCTTTTTGCATCAAAGATGTCTCAAGAATTCTTTCTTGACCATCAGCTTCGAATCCTAACGTCCTTCCTACATTACATATTTGCCCCATAGACTAACAGAAAAAGTCCCTAAACCATGTTTGAGAACTTTGTCCTGTCTATAAGTATCATCACACTGTAGCAATCACTTTAATTGAAATTTAGCATTTCTAATCCACTTTAGCATGTAGTTGTTCAGATTCATACCAGTGAAATATTTATCTTGTATTATCTTGGGTAAGGGAATTTAGAATAATGACCATGCTTAATGTCATTTGTCAAAGAAATGAATCCTTATGGATTTCCTAAATACAAGTGGAAGCTGGAATTTTTTTTTCCCCCTCAGGATTTCAGTCTTTAAATCAGTAATAAGATCAGTTGACATTTTTTCTGGGACATGATTGTTAGTGAAAAGTCCCTTTCCTTTAAATGTTTATGAACTTCCAATTTCATGGTTCTAGAATTATGTTAACATTGTAGCTTAATGCCTATTGCACTTCACTTTCTGTGTAAAACCACCAATTTTGAATACTTACATGATATATCAAGCACTCAGTTACTAAAATATACATTATTTTATTTTTTTTAAGATTTTATTTATTCATGAGAGACAGACAGAAAGGGAGGCAAAGGGAGTGGGGGAAGCAGGCTCCCTGTGGAGCAGGGAGCCTGACCTGGGACTCGACCCCAGGACCCTGGGATCAGGACCTGAGCCAAAGGCAGACACTTAACAGACTGAGCCACCCAGGCACCCCAAAATGTACATTATTTTAATTAAACCTGATGAGATTGGGCACGTTCAAGGTGGTATGGCCAGAATAACCTGTGTGGTCAGTGTTATCCCCTTTTAAAAAGAACAAAAGTAAGGCTTTGAGCTATCATTTTTAGAAAGTTAAAGACTAAAATAATGACCAGAGAAAAATTCCAACTAAAGATAATCCAAAAGTGAAAGAATGACACTGAAGAAGAAATGAGAAAAGACTCATTAATATGCTTTGATTCAAATAAAATATGCCTCAGTTTTTGTTAAATGAGATAAGCTTTGTCATTGATATGAGGAAACATTTTCTGAGGTAGGGGCTTAGGGAAAGTTGAAATACTTGAAAACTGGAATGCTTTAGACTCATACATTTCCTTTCCTATCGCTGTTGATTACAAAGATATTTGCATGTAAATAGAAATTTTCTTCTGTGTAATCAGCAGACTGTTCCTTTAGTTTACTATGCATGTTCTCACCATGGATCCTTTTTTCCTCAGTAATCAATTCAAGTATCACAGACACTAGGCTATGACATCATCAAATAATCCAGGATTAGAAGCAGTCATGAGATCGAAAAGGGGAAAATACTTTCGTACAAATGTGTCAATAATCTATAATAATGGTCATTCTGAAATACTGGAAATTCTGATAGCTTTATGAGCTTTAGTCTACCATGAGGTATTCAGTCAGTATATTGATATTAATATTAATATGTGGGTCCAATGCCCGATCCAATACAAAAATAACTGCACTATTGCTCTCAATAAATAATTTATTCAAATTTACCCCTCCTCTTCAGACCTCTTGTACAACTTACTGTACTCTTCTATAGAATTTATCTCTTTGGAAGAATATATGTGTGTCAGTCTCTTACCCTAGCATATTAGTGAGATTAACTAGAAAAATTTAAGAGTAGTTATTTTTTAATACCCCAAGGCATCTAGCTGAGTATCTGGCCCATAACATGTAGTATATAGTTACTTGCAGATTAAGTTAACAGAGCTATGTAATACCAAACAGCTCAGTGGCTCACTACAATTTAATGTGATACCTGTTTTCTCATATGAAAAATATATATAACCCATTAAAAGCTATTTACAGTATTCCAAAATATAAAATGTGCTTTCAGAAACAAAGAGGAAAAATAACTGTCCTGGCAAATCAACAACTTATGACTATCTTGAATATATACACACTTTTATTTTTTTTTTAGTATCAAAGTAGAATTTTTCAGAAAAGCCAGAATGAGGGCATCAGCATTCAAAAATAACCATTGTAGGGGTACCTGGGTGGCTCAGTTGGTTCAGTGTCCGAATCTTGGTTTTGGCTTAGGTCATTATCTCAGGGTTGGGAGATCAAACACCACGCCTCCCCATGGGGCTCTGTGCTCAGTGGGGAGTCTGCTTGAGATTGTCTCTCCCTCTGCCCCTCCCCCTGCTTACTCTCTCTTTCTAAAATAAATAAATGAATCTTTAAAAACAAACCATTCTGACTGGTGTAAGGTGGTATTTCATTGTGGTTTTGATTGGTATTTCTCTGATGGTTAGTGATGTTGAACATTTTTTCATGTGTCTATTAGCCATTTGTATGTCTTCTTTGGAGAAGTGTCTGTTCATGTCTTCAGCCTATTTCTTGACGGATTATTTGTTTTCTGGGTGTTGAGTTTGACAGGTTCTTTATAGATCTTGGATACCAGCCCTTTTCTGTAATGTCATTTACAAATATCTTCTCCCATTCTGTGGGTTGCTTCTTAGTTTTGTTGACTGTTTCCTCAGCCATCAGAAAGGATGAATACCTACCATTTGCATCGACATGGCTGGAACTGGAGGGGATTATGCTAAGTTAAATAAGTCAAGCAGAGAAAAAGACAATTATCATATGGTTTCACTCATATGTGGAACATAAGGAATAGCCCACAGGACCATAGGGGAAGGGAGGGAAAACTGAATGGGAAGAAATCAGAGAAGGAGACAAACCATGAGAGACTCTGGACTCAGGAAAACAAACTGAGGGTTACAGAAGGGAGGGGGGTGGGGGAATAGGGTAGCCAGGTGTTGGGTATTAAGGAGGGCATGTGTTGTGCTGTGATGAGCACTGGGTGTTATACACAACTAATGAATCATTGAACACTACATCAAAAACTAATGATGTACTATATGTCGGCTAACTGAACATAATAAAAAAATAATAAAAACCCAAAACCATTTTATTATTTGTTTAATTTTCAGAACTATAAAATGAAGATGATTGTCAGATGAACAATATATAGTATGCTATAAAAAAAGAACTGAATGAATGATAGCCCCTTATTTTTTAAAAATTCTCATATTTAAACAATCTTAAAAACAAAATATTTTAAGTTACTCTCCACTGATTTTAAATGAACAGCCTTGATTATTTTACCTTTAACTATCAATCCACACATGAAACTACTTACTTGACATCTTGACTTGAATATATAATAGCAACTTCAAATGGAACTTTTCCAAAACACAAAATTCTTGATATGTCCCTGTACTGTTTCTCTTCCTAAAAAGGAATTACCACCATAAATTAGCTGCTTACGCCAAAAAGATAACAGCTATCCTTGATTCCTACCTTTCAGTTCTAATTCATCATAGTATACTATCAGTACATGAAAAACACACATCATGTATATCATGATTATGTCAATTTCTGTCTCTGCTGCCAGCCCTTCAGTCTAATCACTGCAACAGAATCCTAACAGAGTTTTCTAGGCCAAATCATTTTGGGTAGTCTTAGTTTTGTTCATTTGTATGTTATAGATTTCACAAATAAGTATTAATTTTAGTGAAAATTTATATTGAAATAAATGATGTCACTGGAAAAGAATACACAGACACATAACAGTAAAAGAAAGATTTGCAAATGCATGTGTGAAAAGACATGGTGTTTTCCTCGGATGTATCACTGGCTATAGAGAAGTATTCTATGTTTTAAAATAAAACATTTTGAATAGTATATGTGCATCAAATGGTGAGAAGCAGCTTATTTGGATTTTTTAAAAGTAACTTCTTTATACATCTTTTATTAAACCCATTTATGTTGATTGCTGTGTAATTTACATGGGAAAAGGAGATGATTCATAGCTTTCATGAGTGCTTGCATTCATTTTTTTCTTTTAATCTTAATTGTCGGCAGAATTGGGTGTTCTCTGCAGCTGGATCTTGGTCCTGGGATGGGAGATGTTGTGACCTAAAAAGAAACCATGGCTTTAAGATCAGAAAGTCTTGGGGATAGACCTGACTACTGTTGGGTAATATGTCTTTCTTTCTCTTTCCTTTCCTGTTTCCTTCCCCTCTTCCGTTTATCCCTTCCTTCTTTTCTTCTTTTTAGTATTGACTTTTCTTTAGTATTAGCACTTCATTATATGAAAAGACCTATGCTAAGCACCGAGTATAAAAAGACAAATAAGAACAGTCTCCATGACCTGGAGGATTTCTAGTTTAGTAGGGAAATCAGATAGTTAGGGTGATATTCAGCATGCCAAGAGATTAAGAGATAAAATTAAATCAGCCTATAAAAGTCAGGGAAAGTTTCAAAAGAAGAGGAAGCATTTGAGTTCAATTTGCCATCAAAGGAGGTTATCTCCCTGAGATACATGATGGGATATCATGAATATTCTTTTCTCAATTACTATTTTTTCTCTCTAAGTAACTTATTATCCTGGGAGATTTTCAGTATCTTTTTTATGAGAAAAGGTTTCAGATTAAATCTAAGAAAATCAAGTTGCAGCAATTTAATTCAACATACTTTCCTGTGTCTCCTCCTTTAAGGTAATGAAGGCAATACAAAAACTGATAACATAGAGGCTCTGAAATCTAAAAACTTAACAGTCTCTCTTATGAAAGGATGGGGAAACATGCAAATAACTCCATTAGTTGTCAGACTAATAAATTATATTACAAAATTATAAACAGTTTTATGAAAACACAGGAAAAACTAATTCCAATTGAAGCTTATAGAAAGTTTTCTAAAAAAGAAAAGATAGTTGCTTTAGTTCTTGATATATTGGTTACACTTTCATGAATGAATATGTGAGGACAAAAACTTATCAGGCCCTGAGTGCATGCTGAAGAGAAGTATGGAGATGAGCATGAACTGATTATATTTTTAAATACTTGAAAATATGGTGAAGAGCAAGAGGAAAAGTGAATCCATTTTTAAGGAATCTTGAGCTTATAAAACTGAGAGAGATCTGTAAGAAAAAACAAAACAACAAAACAACAAATAAAATAAAAGTTGCAAATATAAATTAGGTATATATGCTAATGTTTATCTAGAAAGAGAAAAAAATTGTAACAAAATATACATTTTTAAAAAAAACCTGACAAATACCACTTTTTTTTTTTAAGATTTTATTTATTTACATGAGGGAAAGAGAAAGGCTTGCGAGTGGAGGGAGGAGCAGAGGAGGAGGGAAAGGGACAAGCTGACTTTGCACTGAGCTCAGAACCCCTGACAGGGCTTGATCCCACAACCCTGAGATCATGACCTCAGCTGAAACCAAGAGTCAGATGCTCAACCAACTGAGCCACATAAGAGCCCCAACAAATACCACTGTTAAAGAAAAATCACACTGGACACTTGTTAAAAACAGCGAAGAAGATTTCATTCAAGACTATTGCAATAGGGGTGCCTAGGTGGCTCAGTTGGTTAAGTGTCCGAACTCTTGATTTTGGCTCAGGTCATGATCTCAGGGTCCTGGGATCAAGCCCCTCATAGGGATCCCCACTCAGCGGAGAGTCTGCTTGTTTCCCTCTCCCTTTTCCCCTCCTGCTCACTCTCTCTGTCTCTCTCTCTCAAAAAAATAAATTAATTAAAAAAAAAAGACTATTGCAATAGAAGAGAGAGATTGAACTCAACTCTGCTGAAAAAAAGGCAGGGACATTATTAAACACTAATCTGAGTAATGAAAAAGTACTGGAGGACGTTGGTGGGAAGGTTGGTCAGTGTTTTAGGTCAAAGTTTTTACTAATTGTTGCTTATATAATTTAGGCTCCTACATTCCCTTAGAGACTGACAGGGTGGGGGGGGGGCTATCTTTCTTCATTGCTCTCATTTCCCCTTGAGAAAGACATTCCTGGACACAGAGGATTTACATCTCGAAGAGGCAGAGAAAGAATTTACAATTGCAAGTTTTCTAAACTAAATGCTCTAAGAAAGGGAGATGGGAAGAAAACCTGTCTAAAGTTTAACCAGGCTGAGGAGAATATTAAGGCCATCTGGTTCACCACTAAATCATCAAATCCAAACAAATAAATTGACATTTAAGTTACATTTCTTATACATTTTATATTACCTTTCTCTTCTACCCTCATTGGATGCATTATCTTTGGTTATATCTTCATCTGGAAACAATTTTGTGATATGGTTTTCTATAGAAAGAACTCTAATTTCCCTTTAGCCAAGGTTGACTAAATAAACTATTATTAATAGTTTAAAAACATTTATCTCAGATTTATAACTTATTACTGTCAAGGAAATTTTAGGATGGTTGCCAAATTTAAAGAAAGTGCTATCGGGGCGCCTGGGTGGCTCAGTCGTTGAGCGTCTGCCTTCGGCTCAGGTCATGATCCCAGGGTTCTGGGATCAAGCCCGGCGTCGGGCTCCCTGCTCGGAGGGAAGCCTGCTTCTCCCTCTTCCACTACCCCTGCTTGTGTTCCCTCTCTCGCTGTGTCTCTCTCTGTCAAATAAATAAATAAAATCTTAAAAAAAAAGTGCTATCAAATTTCTTTCATATGTGAGCTGTAAAATTTCTGGAATTTCAGGTTTTCTTGTGCAATAACAAATCCTCCTCTTTGAACTGATAACATTCATTCACCAGTTTGCCAATGATATCCTGTTGTAGTTGTATACTTTGAGTTTTAGGTTATTCTTGTCAGTGTTAGTATTTCATATCAAATGAACAAGAAGTTAATACAAATCTGAATAGTGTGATTAGGAAAGGCCAACTTAGGCCAGTAGAAAAGCATAAGCAAGGAATGGTCTTGGGCTATTGTGTGGTACATAACCTGAGCACCAATTTGCAGAACACTAGTGAAGCGTGATGAAAACTGGACACAAAAGGACCAAGTATAGTTGGTTCATGACATAAAAGCATGTAGTATGTCCCCAATGCCAAACCTAAAACCTGCCTTTAAAATTACTAAGCTAAGGAGCTGAAAATCATTTGGCTCTTTATATAGGGATAGTGATCTCTTTCATTTAGTTTTTTTTTTCAAACAGAAGATGAATAAATTGCCAAATTGAAATGATAACTGTAAAAAAAAATTAAAAGGACTACTTTGTTACAGAAATAATTCTTTTAAAAATTCCATTACAGAGAAATTGTTACAAGTATATGCAAGGCAGATAATATTCTTTCCTTGCCTAGCAAATAGAAGAAAAAGAATCAAATAGAAAACAAACAAACAAAAAAGTTAATTGAAAGTTGATTGAGGAGTTAGTTTGAAGAGAGATCTATTACTACCTCTACAACTATGTCTTTGCTTATGTGTAGAGAAAAATCTCAAGGACAGTATAAAACAAAATGTGCTTTGCATGTCATCTAAAGTAAGTTGCATTTCAGTGCTTGAATGGATATAAATGTTGCAAATGGAACACAGCTGGAAAAGACCTACAGAAAGACTAGAAATAATATAAAAAGAAGGCCTTTAATGTCACTGAGGTAATTACTTTTCTCATGAAATAAGTGCCATGCTTTACCAGTAAAAGGAGAGGATGACATTATTTGTCTTGTTCATTGTTGAAATATGATTTATCATAGCCTCATATCTTCTTGTCATATTTTGACCATGAGTTATTCAGAAAAAAATGATTTCACTTTTCAATTTAAAGGTAGTGTACAATCATACTAGTCTATAAATATATTAAAATTCACAACAGTAAAATTGGAAATAATTAAAGTTCAGCTTGCCTTTCTTCTCTAACCAGACTACACATAGGGGAAATAAAAGGCTAAGAGAGAAATGCTTCACATTGTCTGGAAAGAGTCATACACTTTTAGAAAAAGGAATGACAGTATTTTAAACATATCCAAATTCATTATGGTTTCATTTATCAAATCAATGTAGCTTATGTCATAATTTTATAATTATATGGAAAATTAAAATAATTCTTTTCCAAACTATGTTCATTCATAAAAGAAGTTGTGTTTCTAATCAAATAGGGAACAAGTTCCTCAAATATGTAAAAGAACACTGTCTTTAGTTTAGTAGGAGCCCTTTGAAATCACTGGCTGCTCTAGTCTTCAGGCATATTTTCAAACCACAATTAGTTTGAGATAGTTTATAAGTATATTCTGGAAAGTTTTAGGTCTGCCACTTCTGTTTTACATTTTGAAGCACATTTTCTTTCTTTTTTTTTATTTTTTTATTGTTATGTTAATCACCATATATTACATCATTAGTTTTTGGTGCAGTGTTCCATGATTCATTGTTTGTTCATAACACCCAGTGCTCCATGCAGAACGTGCCCTCCTCAATACCCATCACCAGGATAACCCATCCCCCTCCCCCCCTCCCCTCTAGAACCCTTCTTTCTTTTTTTTTAAAAAGATTTTATTTATTTATTTGAGAGAGAGAGCAGGAGCAGGTGGAGAAGCAGAGGAAGAGGGAGAAGCAGACTCCCCAATGAGCAGGGAGTCCTAGATGGACTCAATCCCAGGACCAATGGGTCCTGACCTGAGCCACAGGCAGACGCTTAACCAACTGAACCACCCAGGTGGCTCCCAGGTGGGAGCCAGGTGGCACCCAGGTGCCCCAAAGCCATTTTCTAAGTGCACAATCTAGAATATTAATATTTTAATTAACTCCCCACATAAAATTAATTAAAATTATGTTACATAAAAAAGATATTCATTGTAAATCAAATTTAGCAAACTATTTTTCAATAAGAAGTACCATCAAGTATTAATAATAGCATTAGGTCTATAAAAATGATATAACCTTCCCGGAGGCCCAATTTGGCTCCACATATCGACCGTTAAAAATGTACTTATTTTGTATTCCAGCAATCTCATTTCTATGGATTTATCATAAGGCAATAATTAAATGCATTTGCCAGATATGTGTACAAGACTCTTCATCTCAACTTTTTATTGATACCGAAGTATTTGAATAAAACCAAAATGTCAAACAGTCGTGAATGATCCAAAATTTGGTATTACTTAGCAATAATTAAAAACACTATCTGTGATATATATGAAAACATATTCATAATACTTAGAATAAACTTATAGATGAATTATCAAATATGTTTCATTAACTCATTTCTTAATATGTTTTAGATGCACATAGAGAATTGTTTGGAAAAAAAAACAAAATACTCACCAATTCTTGACATCTTATTTAATAGCAAAACCCCAAATTCATTTCCAAGTACTTAATATGTACTGAAAAATATTTGTGACTAAATGAATAAATTAATGAAAACAATAAATAAAGGCAAGAATCAGAGGATGTGCTTTTACCCATAATGTTAAATATTTTTTCTTTGAGATTTTTGTACATGCAGTAAAGTAAAAAAATGCAGTAAAAAAAAAGCATTAGAAAGGAGGAGAAGAAATCTATAATTATTTACAAATGGTAGTATTTCATACAGAGAAAACAAGAATTAATTAAAAACTTAAAATTGTGTTTAAGTTTTGAAGAGTGTGGCTAGAATAAATATATGGAAACTTATAGCTTTGTATATAGTACAAATTATATGCAAATATTATATACAGCAATAAAAGAAAATGATTTATTACGATAAAATAAAAAATGGAATGGCTGGAAATATATCTAACAAGTTGAATCTAGGGCATATATTTTTGGAACCACATAATTTGCTTAAAATACATAAAAGAAGATGAACAAGTTAAGCAATCTGTCATTTCTGTGGATGGGAAGACTTAATATTTAAATATATCAATTCTCATCAAAGTTATCAAAATATTTAAAGCAATTTTAATAGTATTTCCTATGGTGATTTATTTCTGGATTTGAAAAGCAACTGAGGTCAATATAAAGGAATCAAGTCAAAATAATAAAGAAAATTTAGAGAGAAAACGAATGGGACCTTAAACAATTAAATAGTATATTATATAGTTAACCTGAAATTATTTTAAAAGCACAATGCAAATGCACGAGTAGGCAGATGATGAATAAAGAGAACATAGAGATCCAATTAATAGAAAATGTGGTAGTAAAAAGTTAATATTTTTAATATTAGGGAGATGATAAATTATTCAATAAATGGTGATGAGATAGCAATTTTTAAAGATATAAGATTAAATTATTCTGCATCTTATATCGCAAGAAATTCCAAACAAACTACAGTGTAAAAAAATAAAATAAAATACACCTGAAGGGGACCTAGCTGGCTTAGTTGGTAGAGCATCCAACTCTTGATATCAGGGTCGTATTTGAGCCTCATACTGGGTATAGAGATTACCTAAAATAAATAAATAAATAAATAAATAAATAAATAAATAAATAAATAAATAAAAATAAAATAAAGCTGAAACCAAAACAACACCAGTAGATAATATAAATGAATAATCTACATACTAGTGGAGCTGAGATAAACTATTTTAACATATAGAGGAAGTCAAACAAAAGTGTATTTTTTTGTACATCTAAATGAATAGTTAAATGATAGTTTTCAAAAAGCCTCAAAGGATGAAATGCATGCAAGCTAGAAAATATTTAAAAGAGACATGGCAAGGGGCGCCTGGGTGGCTCAGTTGGTTAAGCATCTGGCTCTTGATTTCAGCTCAGGTCCTGATTTCAGTGTTCTGAGATCGAACCCTGTGTTGGGCTTTGTGCTGGGTGTGGAGCCTGCTTAGGATTCTCTCTTTCCCAGGCCCTGTCCCGGTCACCTCCCTCAAAAAAAAAAAAAAAAAAAAGAAGGAAGTTAAAAAGATATATGACAAGGTAACACTGTGTTGGAGCTGGCTTCCATTGGCTCACAAGTGTCGGTTTTGCTCATCTTTTCCCAACTCTGCTTTCATAAGTTATATGAGGTTGAAATCAGCCACAGTAGGTAATTGATTATACCATAGAAACTGTCAAGCACTACAAATCAGGGCCCACCCTCCCAAACCTGTTAAACATTTACCATATATGACTACTTATATGTTAATATAGACCTGCATAGCATGTGATAGAGGTAGACAGGGGAAAACAAAACAAAGAGAGAGAGAGAAAGCCTGAATCATTAAATATTAAAATACTTAATTGTACAATTGTGCTGTTACTACATAGTGGAATTTATTGCCTTCTTTTAATTATAGAAGAAAGAAAGAAGTAGCTTTTTTGTGTTTTCTAAACATATAATACTAGTGTCATAACAGTAAGAAATAATAACTAATCTCATTCTCAAATATGCCTATTTGTTCTATCTAGACAGATTTACCCTACATACATTGTTAGAGATATGTGAAACTATGTGTATGTGTATATCATATATGTTGTATTTTTTCAGGGAAGCCATATTTATAGCAACAAACTGTAATGCAATATGAATGTAACACATTAGGGTATTTGTTGATATGGGAAAAGCATTCATACTCTATGGTTAAGTGAAATTAGGTCCAATGAAATATTTTCAGTTAAATATATTTTATTGGTTATCTTCCCTCACTGTACTTCCTTCCCCAAACTCCATTTATGACCATAGAGATATTTTTTAATTTAAAAATTCATTTAAAAATATGAATAGAGAAAACAGTGGAGATAAGAAGTTAGAACGCAAGTCAACAAGTAATTATCTACATAGCTGACTGTAAAATACAGAAACATAAGCTGGTATTATAGTAAGCCCAGAAACACTCAGGAATTAGAGGAAAAATGTAATAAGAAACAAGAAAATAAGTTTCTAGGGTTAGGATATAGTAGAGGAGAAAAATGAGGGAAATTTCCAGGGAAATATTAAAATGATTTCGGAAGATAAGGACTTGGTGAGGAATCACTGGAGCAGAGAGACATAGGGATCCAGGAGGAAGGGGGGAAAAAGATGAAATTAACTGATTAATTTGTTACTTGCATATGCAGAGAAGGGTTTTACATTTCAACAAAGAGTTTGGGAATAAACTAATGACAGATCCATAAAAATTTAAGTATAGATACATATTAGACAACTATTCACTTTGGGAAGGCAAAAAGATCATATAAGAGATAAGATGAAACCCAATCATAGTGCATTACTTAGCTGAATTTAAAGTATTTAATACAGAATCACAAGAATATAAATTCTGGATATTGGTCTAGCCAAATCTGATTATACAAATGGGCTAATGGGAAGTATGTTTATAGACATAAGTGTATCATGTGTCTGTGTGTACAGGGGAGGTAAGAAATCTAAATCTTCATTTTTCATGATATAATACCAAGGATAGTATCTAAAATAAAAAAAAAAAGTAAGGTGTTTGCATAAAAAAACCCAAACACATTATCTAAGAAATAAGCTGCTAACCATAGTGGGCGTGGGAGGGGACACAGCTGAAAGACTTGAAAGTGGTTGCTTCTGTGAAATGAACACAGGAGTGAGTTACAGAGTTTTCCTTCTAACCCTTGAAGATCTAGCTGGCATTTAAAACCAAGAATGCTTAACTTTGATAAAAATTTAAAAACTAAAGACCTGAAGGAATAACTGTTTAACAAACTTTGCTACCATCGCTGTGTCTAGATGATTTCCAAAGCCTAAGTGTTCCCTTGCTTTTCCTCTCGCCTTCTTTGAGTTTATTCTCAAAAAGGATCCAGAGTGATTCTGTAACTAACTATATGTTAGACTGTAACTCTCCAATGACGCCCAAGTTATTCAGAGTCAAGGTCAAGGAGTATAAAATGGTTTACAAGCATCCAGCCACCCGTTGTATCTGCAACCTTTCTTGACCACTTTCTGGCTCCTTCTCTTGCAGTTACACTGACCACACCTATGAAGTGTGTAAGACACTTCAACACTTGTTCTTCCCTTGATGGTTGCAGAGCTTCCCCCTCACTCCCTCAGTTTTATCCTGTCACCTTCCTAACCAGGTCCTCCCAGTCTGTTGTACCTCATAGCCCTCTCACCAATCCAACATTCTTAATATCCCTTCCTTGCTTTTTTTTTCTTCATATCACTTAACTTCTAGCAAACAATACATTTCATCCATTCATTTTTTTCCTTTCTCCTCCAGATAGAATGTATTCTCTACAACAGCAAGGATTTTTCATTGCTTTATCTTCAATGGCCTGAACAGTACGTGATATATACCATTCAATAAATATTTATTTAAACAATGAATAATTGAAATAGCTATAAATTTAAGAATACAGGGTTGTTTGGCAATGTATAAAGGATGGTTGTTTCTGTTTATTATTTCTATTACAGAATTATAAGCATTTTTCTTATTTTATTATCTGATTTTCTAATTTATCTATAAATAACATACAAGCACTTGTAATAACAAGTTATATGAAATTAGCATTAAAATGAATCTATATCAGCAAATTCAGAAGCGCTAAAAAGAGCACATAATGATCTATAGCTTAGGTAGAATGTGAAGAACAAATATAGAACAAATGAAAAGTGATATTTTAATGTGCGAGTTAAAAACTCTATTACAACACTAATTTTAAAAAGAAAGAAAAGCTTTTTTGGGGCGCCTGGGTGGCTCAGTTGGTTAAGCGACCGCCTTCGGCTCAGGTCATGATCTCAGGGTCCTGGGATCGAACCCCGCGTCAGGGGTCCCTGCTCAGCGGGGAGTCTACTTCTCCCTCTAACCCTCCCCCCCTCATGTGTTCTCTCTCTCTCTCTCATTCTCTCTCTTTCAAATAAATAAATAAAATCTTTAAAAAAATAAAAAAAAGAAAAAGAAAGAAAAGCTTTTCAATATTAGTCTAATAATTTACATCATTTATGTTGCCTTCTGCTTGTTTTCCTTATCCACATACATAAATGAACATCATAGTTAGCAGTTTTATTATTGTTGTTTTAGTGATCACTTATTGATCACTATCTGTTTGCCCGGCCCTCTGCTAAGTACTTTATGCACACTCTACCACTTAATCCTCATAACATGATGTGGGCTCTGTTAATTTGTACATTTTATAGATAAACATTTGATATTAAAAAGTTGTTTGCTTCTAAATAAAACTACAGTACTTCCAATTAACTTTAACGTAATTAAATTTTTCTCATTCTTGAATTCACTTAGCTATGTAGTAAATTGTTTCAACCTTAATATGTCTAGGTCTGAAGTGCTTTATTTTCCCCCAAATTTGCTCCTGGCATCCCTCAATCTTTTTTTCCCCATAGTTATGCTTGTTCAGGCAATAATCCTGTAGTCACTCTTGACTCCTCTTTGTTTCCACTCTCCCATAAATCCTGTTGCTCCTACCATCAAAAGACATCCACAATCTAACCACTTCTTGACACTCCACTGAACCACAAGAGTGCAAGTTCTGTCCCTGTTGGAGGAGATAAAGGAGAGGACTTGACTCCAGGTTGATCTGCCAGCTAGATCTGGGCAATTGGAGGCTCCTCATCCCCTCCCCTTCCAGGGAATGTAAGTCCTGCCTACTGTTCCCACACTAGCAGCCATTTCAGTGATCTCACAGTATTGAGTGAGGTGTTTTTGAGACCATTGGACTGAGTATATGACTAAACCCAGTTAAGGCTTCTAGATAAACTTTTAAGATTCTGGCCAGTGCAGCTACTGGAGACGAGCCTCGTATGTAAATTCTCTTGCCTATTATTACTATTTTTTTAAAGATTTATTTATTTATTTATTTGAGATAGAGAGAGCACAGGAGGGAGGGGCATGAGGGAGAAGGAGAGAGAGTCATAAGCAGACTCTGCACTGAGCATGGAGCCCAAGGCGGGGGTCAATCTCAAGACCCTGAGAACACAACCTGAACTGAAACCAAGAGTCAGACACTTAATTGTGCCACCCAGGCACTCCTCTCTTAATTATTATTATTATTATTATTATTATTATTATTATTTGTTTCATTTCAAGGCACACAGCTATCCCATCACCACAAAGTTTCTCTCATGTGGCCCTTTTGGAGGCTTACCTATTTCCCTACCATCCCTACTAACTCCTTAACACTGAAAACCACTAATCTGTTCCCTGTTTCCATAATTTTATTTCAAGAATGTTATGTAAATGGAGTCATACAATATGTAACATTTAGGATTTACTCTTTTTTACACAACATAATTATCTGGAGATTCATCCAAGTTGCGTGTATCAATAGTTTCTTCTTATCGTTGTGTTCTATGATATGATATGTATGTACTAAAAATGTGTTTAACCATTCATCCATTGAAGGGCATCTGGGTTGTTTTCAGTTTTTACATATTATGAACAAAGCTGCTATGAATATTTGTGTTAGGTTTTTATGTGATACATTTTCACTTCTCTAAGATAAATAAATATCGTACAGTTAGTGGATGGCATGATAGTTGCATACTTAATTTTATAAGAACTGTCAAACTGGGGCACTTGGGTGGCTCAGTAGGTTAAGTGTCCAGCTCTTGATTTCCACTCTCTGGTCATAATCTCAGGGTCCTGAGATGGAGCCCCCCATGGCTCTGTGCTCAGTGGGGCATCAGCTCATCCCTCTGCCCCTTCCCCTTTCTAATGTTCTCTCTCTCAAATAAATAAAATCTTAAAAAAAACAACTGCTAAACTGCTTTCCAGAGTGTACCATTTTACATTTTCACTGGCAGTATATGAGTGATCTAGTCTTGCTGCATCATTGTCAGCATTTGGTGTTTCCCCATTTTTTATTTTAGCCATTCTGATAAGCGTGTAATGATATCTCACTGTAGTTTTAATCACCATTTAATCTGTGGTTTTAATCTGCATTAATGACTAATGATGTACCTTTTTTTTCCATCTGGATATCCTTTTTTGGTAAAATGTCTATACATGTCTTTTTTTCCATTTTCTAGGAATCTTTTTTGTTTGTTTGTTTAGTTTTGAGAATTCTTTATATATTCTAAATACTAGTCTTTTGTCAGCTATGTTGTTTGCAAATGTCTCCAGGTGTGCAACTCATCTTTTCATCCTCTTAATAGGGTCTTTCACAGAAAAACATTTTAAAACTTTCCCCCCAAGCTTTATTAAGACATAATTGACATGTGATATTAATAAGTTTAAGGTGTGCAATGTGATGGTTTTTACATGTATGTATATATTGTGAACATTTTTTAACTTTGATGAAGTTCCTTTATGGATCATGCTTTTGGTCTATGTCTAAGAACTCATTCTTAACCTCTTGTCATAAAAAACTATATTCTAAAATTTTTAAGATTTTTTAAATTTATAGTGTATATTGAGTTAATTTTTATATATACTATCAGATTTAGGTTGAGGTTCATTTTTGGGCATATGGGTATCCAGTTGATTCCAAAACCCTTTGTTTAACACAGTATCCTTTCTTTTTTTTAAACTTAATTTAATTTTATTATGTTATGTTAGTCACCATACAGTACATCATTACTTTTTGATGTAGCGTTCCATGATTCATTGTTTGCGTATAACACCCAGTGCTCCACACAGAATGTGCCCTCTTTAATACCCATCACCAGGCTAATCCCTCCACCCCTCTCCCATCTAAAACCCTCAGTTTGTTTCCCGGAGTCCGTAGTCTCTCATGGTTCATCTCTCCCTCCGATTCCCCCCCTTCATTTTTCCCTTCCTTCTCCTAATGTCCTCCATGCTATTCCTCATGTTCCACAAATAAGTGAAACCATATGATAATTGACTTTCTCTGCTTGACTTATTTCACTTAGCATAATATCCTCCAGTCCCATCCATGTTGATGTAAAAGTTGGGTATTCATCTTTTCTAATGGCTGAGTAATATTCCATCGTATATATGGACCACATCTTCTTTATCCATTCATCTGTTGAAGGGCATCTCAGCTCTTCCCACAGTTTGGCTATTGTGTACATTGCTGCTATAAATATTGGGGTGCATATGGCCCTTCTTTTCACTACATCTGTGTCTTTGGGATGAATACCCAATAGTGCAATTACTGGGTCATAAGGTAGCTCTATTTTTAATTTTTTGAGGAACCTCCACACTGTTTTCCAAAGTAGCTGTACCAACTTTCATTCCCACCAACAGTGTAAGAGGGTTCCCCTTTCTCCACAACCTCTCCAACATTTGTTGTTTCTTGCCTTGTCCATTTTTGCCATTCTAACTGGTGTAAGGTGGTATCTCAATGTGGTTTTGATGTGAATTTCCCTGATGGCTAATGATGATGAACATTTTTTCATGTGTCTGTTAGCCATTTGTGTATCTTCTTTGGAGAAGTGTCTGTTCATATCTTCTATCCATTTCTTGACTTGATTATTTGTTTTTTGGGTGTTGAGTTTGAGAAGTTCTTTATAGATCTTGGAGATTAGCCCTTTGTAGTGTCATTTGCAAATATCTTCTCCCATTCTGTGGGTTGCCTCTTTGTTTTGTTGACCGTTTCCTTTGCTGTGCAGAAGCTTTTTATCTTGATGAAGTCCCAAAAGTTCATTTTTGCTTTTGTTTCACTTGCCTTTGGAGATGTAACTTGAAAGATGTTGCTGTGGCCGATGTCGAAGAGGTTATTGCCTATGTTCTCCTCTAGAATTTGGATGGATTCCTGTCTCACATTGAGGTCTTTCATCCATTTTGAGTTTACCTTTATGTATGGTGTTAGAGAATGGTTGAGTTTCATTCTTCTGTATATAGCTGTCCAATTTTCCCAGCACCATTTATTGAAGAGACTGCTTTTTTTCCATTGCATATTTTTACCTGCTTTGTCGAAGATTATTTGACCATAAAGTTGAGGGCCCATATCTGGGCTCTCTATTCTGTTCTATTGGTCTATATGTCTGTTTTTGTGCCAGTACCATGCTGTCTTGGTTCACAGCTTTGTAATATAGCTTGAAATCAGGCAACGTGATGCCCGCAACTTTATTTTTCATTTTCAACATTTCCTTGGCGATTTGGGGTCTTTTCTGATTCCATACAAATTTTAGGATTGTTTGTTCCAGCACTTTGAAAATGTCTTTAGAACTTTGATTGGGATGGCGTTGAAGGTATAGATTGCTCTGGGCAACATAGACATTTTAACAATGTTTATTTTTCCAATCAATGAGCATGGAATTTTTTTCCATCTTTTTGTGTCTTCTTCAATTTCTCTCATGAGTGTTCTGTAGTTCATAGAATATAGATCTTTACCTCTTTGGGTAGATTTATTCCGAGGTATCTGATTTTTGGTGCTATGGTAAATGGAATCAATTCTCTAATTTCTCTTTCTCCGGTTGCATTGTTAGTGTATAAGAAAGCAGCTGATTTCTGTGCATTGATTTTGTATCCTGCCACATTACTGAATTGCTGTATGAGTTCTAGTAATTTGGGGGTGGAGTCTTTTGGATTTTCCGTATAAAGTATCATGTCATCTGCGAAGAGAGAGAGTTTGACTTCTTCTTTGCCAATTTGAATAACTTTTATTTCTTCTTGTCTGATTGCTGTTGCTATGACTTCTAGTACTATGTTGAACAATAGTGGCAAGAGTGGGCATCCTTGTTATGTTCCTGATCTTAAGGAAAAGGCTCTCTCATCATTTCCCCATTGAGGATGATATTCACTGTGGGTTTTTCATAGATGGCTTTTATGCAATTGAGGAATGTTCCCTCTACGTGTATACTCTGAAGAATTTTAATCAGGAAAGAATGCTGTATTTTGTCAAATGCTTTTTCTTCATCAATTGAGGGGACTATATGATTCTTCTCTCTCCTCTTATTGATGTGTTCTATCACATTGATTGATTTGCGAAGGTTGAACCACCCCTGCATCCCGGGGATATATCCCACTTGGTTGTGGTGGATGATCTTTTTAATGTATTATTGGATCCTATTAGTGAGGATTTTGTTGAGAATTTTGGAATCCATATTCATCAGGGATATCAGTCTGAAATTCTCTTTTTTGATGGGGTCTTTGCCTGGTTTGGGGATTAAGGTAATGCTGGCCTCATAGAATGAGTCTGGAAGCTTTCCTTCTGTTTCTGTTTTTTGAAACAGCTTAGGAGAATAGGTATTATTTCTTCTTTGAATGTTTAGTAGAATTCCCCAGGGAATATATCAGGCCCTGGACTCTTGTTTTCTGGGAGGTTTTTGATCACTGCTTCAATCTCTTTACTGGTTATTGGCATATTGAGGTTGTCAATTTCTTCCTATTTCAGTCTTGGCAGTTTATGGGTTTCCAGGAAGGCATCCATTTCTTCCAGGTTGCTTAATTTATTGGCATGGAGCTGTTGATAATAATTTCTAATAATTGTTTCTATTTCCTTGGTGTTAGTCGTGATCTCTCCCCTTTCATTCATAATTTTCTTAATTTGGGTCCTTTCTCGTTCTTTTGGATAAGTCTGGCCAGTGGTTTATCAATCTTATTAATTCTTTCAAAGAACCAGCTTCTAGCTTCGTTGATCTGATCTACTGTGTTACCTGTTTCTAATTCGTTGATCTCTCTCTAATCGTAATTATTTCTCTTCTAATGCATGGCTTAGGCATCATTTGTTGCTTTTCCTCCAGTTCTTTAAGGTGTAAAGTTAGTTGGTGAATTTGGGGTTTTTCAATTTTTTTTTGAGTGAGGCTTTGATGGCTATGTATTTCCCCTTTAGAACCGCCTTGGCAGTATCCCATAGGTTTTGGACCAATGTGTTTTCATTCTCATTGGTTTTCATGAATTGTTTAAGTTCTTCTTTGATTTCCTGGTTGACCCAAACATTCTTGAACAGAGCGGTCTTTAGCTTCCAAGTGTTTGAATTTTTGCCAAATTTTTCCTTGTGATTGAGTTCCAGTTTTAAAGCATTATGGTCTGAGAATATGCAGGGAATAATCTCAATCTTTTGGTATCAATTGACACCTGATTTGTGATCCAGTATATGGTCTATTCTGGAGAAAGTTCCATGTGCACTCAAGAAGAATGAATATTCTGTTGTTTTAGGGTGGAATGTTCTGTATATATCTATGAGGTCCATCTAGTCCAGTGTGTCATTCAAAGCTCTTGTTTCTTTGTTGATTTTCTGCTTAGATTATCTGTCTATTGCTGAGAGTGGAGTATTGAGGTCTCCTACAATTAACATATTATTATCAAAATGACTCTTCATTTTGGTTAACAGTTGGTTTATGTAGTTGGCTGCTCCCATGTTGGGGGTGTAGATATTTACAGTTGTTAGATCTTCTTGTTGGATAGACCCTTTAAGAATGATATAGTGTTCTTCTGTGTCTCTAACTACAGTCTTTAGTTTAAAATCTAATTTGTCTGATATAAGAATCGCTATCCCAGCTTTCTTTTGAGGTCCTTTGGCATGGAAGATAGATCTCCATCCCTTCACTTTCAGTCTGGATGTATCTTTAGGTTCAAAATGAGTCTCTTGTAGACAGCATATGGATGGGTCCTGTCTTTTTATCCAGTCTGCAACCCTGTGCTGTTTTATGGGAGCATTTAGGCCGTTCACGTTGAGAGTGATTATTGAAAGATATGAATTTATTGTCCTCATGTTGCCTGTGAAGTTCTTGTTTCTATACATTGTATCTGTAAATTTCTGTTCTAAATCACTCTTGGGGTCTTTCTCCTTTTATAGAACCTCTCTTAATATTTCTTGCAGGGCCGGCTTAGTGGTCACATATTCTTTCAATTTCTGCCAGTCTCGGAAGCTCTGCATCTCTCCACCCATTCTAAATGGAAGCCTTGCTGGATAAAGTATTCTTGGCTGCACGTTCTTCTCATTTAGTACCCTGAATATGTCTTGACAGGCCTTTCTGGCTTGCCAGGTTTCTGTAGATAGGTCTGACATTATTCTGATATTCCTCCCTCTGTACAGAAGGAATCTCATCCCCCTAACTGCCCTTAAGATGGTTTCCTTGGTTCTAAGATTTGAGAGTTTTACTATTACATGTCGGGGCATTGGCCTGTTTTCCTTGATCTTGGGAGGGGTCCTCTCTGCCTCTAGGACACAAATGTTTGTTTCATTTCCCAGATTAGGAAAATTCTCAGCTAAGATTTGCTCAAATATATCTTCTAGTCCTCTCTCTCTCCACCTCCTCAGGGATCCCAATAATTCTAACAATGAATGTTTTGTGGCATCACTTATTTCTCTAATTCTGTTATGGATTTTGAATTGTTTCTCCCAGGCGGAGCTCCTCTTTTTCCTTCTTTTCTATCAGTTGGTCTTCTAGATCACTAATTCATTCTTCTGCCTCACTTACCCTAGCTGTTAGAGTATCTAGATTAGGTTGGATCTCACTGATAGCATTTTTAAGTTCTGACAGTCCAGCTTCATTTCTGCCCTTAGAGACTCTATGTTGCCATTAATTGATTTCTCCATTCTATCTATCATCTTCATAACTGTTACCCTGAAGTCCATTTCTGACATCTTGGTTATATTTGTATCCATCTGTAAATCTGTGGCAGAAGTCACAGTCTCTGAGTCTTTTTGATTTGGAGGGTTCCTCCTCCTAGTCATTCTGTTGATGGGTGGTTGAGGGAATGTACAGAGTCCAAATTATTGACCAGAACCCAAGCAAAATGCACCTGTTTAATAGGGACCTTAGGATTGTCGGCCGCTTGTTCTCCCAGCCTGTCTTCTGGGGGAGTGGCCTGCCACACTGTTACTCAGGGAACCCTGTTTGGACAGAGTTGCCCTGCCCCCCTGTAGCGAGGGATGGGCTCAGTGAAAACTGGTTTTTGGGGGCTTTTGTTCTCTGGCGGCTTTCCCTGGCGGCTTTCCACATCTCTTCTGAGTATCAGAGCAGAAGAGACCGTCTCCAACCCTTTGCCTCAGAGCAGAGAGTTCGCAGTCTGTTCTTCAGTGAGCTCTCCAGGCCACACTATCTGTTTCTGTCTGTGCTTCTAAAAACTGCAGCATTCTGGGTTGTGCGCTCCTCAGTAGCACTCCCAGTCCTTGCTCCAGGTCAGGGCACATCTCTGCCCTTTGTGTTTCTAAACCACCAGCACCCCCCTCCCCCCCATTCTCAAGCACAGCCCTGCCGCTCTGGGTTTCAGTCTGGGGGCCTGCCCTAAAGTCCTTTCCCCACTGCTACCAGTCTGTGAGTCTGTGCCTGGTCCCCAGCATGGGAGGCTTTCCCAAAGGCTCCCTCCCCCTTCTGTTTATCTTCCGCTATGTGCCCGTGGAATCATGGCTCCCCACTTCATACTTTGAAACCAACTGTCTGTGATATTCTGTTTGCAGAGATCCAGATATATCTTCTTACATCTCAGGCTGATTTCGTGGGTGTTCAGAGTGGTCTGGTAGATATCCAGCTCAGTTCAGGGGACCGGTTGGAATAGGGTCCCCTACTCCTCCACCATATTTTCCTCCTCCCCCACGGTATCCTTTCTCCACTAAATTAGCCTTGCAATTTTGTCAAAAGTGATTTGGCATTTTTTTTTTTTTTGGTGTAAGATCTAGTTCTGTGTTCTCTATTCTGTTTTATTGATCTGTGTGTCTGTGATCTATCCCTTCATCAATACTACACAGTCTTAACTGTAGCTATGTAGTGAGTCATAAAATTTTCTAATATGATTCCTTCAATTTATTATTTTCCAAGATTGACTTAGCTATTCTAGGTTTTTTCACCTTCCCAAATAAATTTTAGAATCAGCTTTTCTATATCTAAAAAAAAAAAAAAAACTCGCTGTAATTTTGACTGGAGTTTGTTAAATCTCTAGATTAGTTTGGGAGAGACTTGACATTGTTAGTATATTTACTAATGAGTATATTTAACTAAGTTTCTTATATTTATATAAGAATAAATATACTAATTTCACTAATAACACTAATAATTTTACTAATACTTTAATAAATCTGTCACCAATCTGGAGTGTCCTGCCTCTTCCTTTGGTCTCTCTCCCTGTTCCTTGCATACAGAGAACAGTTTCACATTTCACTCCAGAACTCCCAAGGTTGCAAACCAATACTCCTAAGAAATATCTGCTTATAGTTATTGCGTTTTGTCTGTTATAAACCCATATATTTCTTTCCATTTATGTTAGTTCAGTTTTTAATAGTAGTCCTATGTCCTATTTCGGATCTATTTTTAATTTTGACAATTTTTTCAGAAGTTTTACTTTTTAAATAATCAAAACTGTTACTTAAACAGTGTCATCTATTGTGTAAAATTAAAAAAATATATGTATATAAATATTACTTCTCCAGATTGATAGAGCACAAAATCCACTTTCTTTTGCCAATTAAAGTTTGTATCACTTTTTTAAAAAAAGCATTTAAATAGTATGGCTTTTTGTTGTTATTGTTTTTGGCCTATACACTATAAGGTATGAATCTAAACATATGTCTTTCCAATTTGTAATAAATTTTTACTCCAACCTTTATTAAATTTTACCTGTATTATCATAGTATTGGTGTGTTGTATGTGAGTGAGTATATGTGAAGCTGACTGTATTTTATAGTTTTTTTAACTATTAGTGTATATTGCAAGTATTTTTATGTATCTAAGTATATAACTTCCTTTGTAGTAAACAAATAAAATTATGTAACAACATAACTAAAATTTTACTGTTTGCTAGAGAACAATCAGTAGGCCTTTTGGAAATATTATCTTATACTTTTCACATCTTTTCTTTTCTAGATAATTTTATGATCCTGCTGAAATTTTGACTGACGTTGCTTAACATTGAAATTTTAACTGAAAATTAACCTGGGGAGAATTTTCAAATTTTTGCTATTAAGTTTTTTAACCAAGAACCATTTATGGCCTTCATATTTTTCAAGTTTATATTTTTGAAATTTAGTGATTTTGAATATGTCACTAAATGTTTTAGTTTTTTTGCCAAATAAATGGTGTTTATTATTGACATTAAAAAAAAAATATTTGCATTATGTCATTATAATTCAAGGCTCAAGACCTGCTCAAACACTAGATAAAACTTATGTTTTGGTGTTTTTTTGTTTTTTTGTTGCTGTTATTATTCTCGGCTCCGATTATCATCTTCCTCTTTGGGTGATAATGCTGATACAGCTGAGATACTCCATCTCATTTCAGTGACCTGTAGCCCTTTTAAATGACCCAGGTTATTTTAACTTAATTAATGTGATATATAATAGTTAATTAGCCACCTCTCCCTAAAATGAGGCAGAATTCTTAACTTATTATCTGCACCTTTTTTTTCCTGAACTACCACCTTTGTAATTTTTTCCTCAAAAATTTATCATCTTGTTGCATTGAAGAATGTATGCTGAAATAATAATGACAACGATAATAACATACTAATGATGATTTAGGTATTTGCTAAACATGCTTTTGAATGTTCCACATGTTCCTCATCACTTAATTCATGCAGTGGATTAATGGATGGCATCATTACCCTAATTTTACAGATGAGGAACCCAAGTCACAAAAAGGTGAAGTAACTTAAGGTAGCATCACAGTTTCTACCCTACTGTGGATCTCACATCCTAAATGAAGGATTGACACCTGAGAATACAATTTTTAGTTCCATTATATATTGTCTTTAAAAATATAGACTATTGAAGACATCAGGTTTTTAGGACTTCTGATTTAAAATTGAGTCTAGCAATAAGATTCTTATACAATCTATTTTAACTTTCACTTAAATAACTATTAGAGTAAAAGTAGGACAACATCTTAAAACGTTTTCCCCAAGTTTTATTGAACTATAACTGATATATGACATTGGTAAACTTAAGGTGTACAACATGTTGATTTTTTACCTGTATATATGCAAACATTCTCAAACTTTGATAAGGTGCAATTTATCTATTTTCCTTCCCTTTATAGATTATGCTTTATATTCTAAGAACTCATTGTTTGACCTGTGGTCATGAGGACTGTCTTCTAAAATTGTTATAGTTTTACATTTTACATTTATATCTGTGATGCATTTTGAGGTTTTTTTAATTTTTATTTATTTATTTATTTTTGTATATACTATCAGGTTTAGGTTGAGTATCCAGCTGAATTCAATTTCTGGTAAGTGCTCTCTTCTTGGCTATTGGATGGCTTACTTCTTGCTATGTCCTGACATGGCTGAGACAAAGACAGAAAGGTCTGGTGTCCCTTCTTTTCTGTATTCCAAGCAGATTAAGGTCCCATCCTTATAACCTCATTTAACCTTAATCACACCTCATTAAAGGCCCTGTCTCCAATGCATGGATGGTTAGGACTCCAACATATGAATTTTGGAACAACATAATTCAGTCCAAATTAATAATTATTTTTTCAACCAATAGGTTGAACAAGACTGTACAAGATTTTTGAGAGTATTAGCTGTTTGGTATCAGTATTTTAATTGTTGTTAACTAAGGTAACAGTGAGGGTGTAACTATAGACAGAGAACAATTTCAGTTGTGGGGTGGGAAGGACTTTGGAAAATGGTGAAAACTGGTCTGTTGGTTATGAGAACAGCAAGGAAAGTTCATGCAGCACCTAGTAGGACCTGAAAAAGGGGCCAGGTCATGCAGCACCTGATGGAACCTGAAAAGATCTTAAAGTATTTATATCTCGGTGAAAATAGTTAGCAATTAGGGAAATAACTTCATCAGGAATGAATCTGAAGAGCACTCTGATTCCATTTAGGGAATATCCTGGTTGGGAGGCACGTGTAGATGTTATGTGAGAGGAATAATGGAAATTTGGTATAATCAGGATATGAAGTATTCCTAAACTGAAATAAACAATTTAAAGTTCAGCCATTGAAGGATGGCTATGTCAATCTTGCTATATCAAATTTTAATGTATTTGTATATTCTAAAAATGATTTTTAATAGTTTTTTAAAAAGATTTATTTATTTATTTTAGAGAGAGAGAGAAAGAGAGTACATCTGTGCCCACAAGAGAGAGAGGGAGAGAATCTCAAGTGACTCCCTGCTAACGTGGAGCCCGAACATGGGGCTTGATCTAAGGACCCTGAGATTATGATCTGAGCCAAAATCAAGAGCCAGATGCTTAACTGACTGAACCACCCAGCCACCCCAAATTTTAAGTCTTTAGAAAAAATTTGAATAGCAGAAAAGTTTTCACAAAACCATGTTAAGTGGGGGAGACAATATTTTAAACAATGTTTCTTATTTTGTAAACATCTTTATACAAATATGAATAGCATAGGTGCATAGGCACATATAAAATATGAATACTTATGAATAAATAGACACCTTAAAAAATAAATGCAGTAAAATATAAAATATAAATATAATTATGAAATATGAATTATTGCATATTTGATATTAATTTTAAATATTAAAATAACACATAAAAATTAATGCTTTTTATTGAGAAACAAATTATATTTTATTATTTTCAATCTGCTTTTTCTACATCTCCAAATTTTTTATCATGGATGATTTGCTTAAACTTCTACATTTTTATAAATGTATACATTATATTTCTGAGCAGAAAAATGGTATAAATCTGGTACATGAAGTTAGAAACTTTAGATTGAAAGATGAAATACTCTATTCACTAACCAAATATGTTATAACTAATAATGCATTATAGTACTAGGTATTATACATATTGTTTATCTATCTTTTTATGGTGTTGGTGAGACTAATAAAGTTGAGAAGGAGAGCAAAAAACAATAGAACAAGAATTTTTTAAATTGTGATTTTTACTCTTTCACTCTCATTGCATTAATTGAAACCTGAAATTATGAATATCTCACAATTGTGAAAGAAAACCTCTGTACATCTTTTAGAAGCTGGACAGAAATTGTATATAAATGTTATATAAAAAATGGGTGAAAAAAAAGCTATGGTTTGAAATAAAAAAGACTATGGTTGATTCAAATGTTCTACTAGGTAGCCATGAGATTTTTCCCAAGTCAATTTTTTTTTGTAGTCAGTAAATAAATTAGAAAATGAGCCCCACTCTACCTAACTGCATGTGGGTATTGTGGGGAGGATGCAAAATAATGTGTGAAAGGTACTTGAAGTTTAGATGTTATACAAATCTAAAAATCTTTGTTTTGACAGTAAAATTAATGATCACAGGGAGGCAAAGAAAACAATAAATAGATTGTATTGAGAACTTGAAATAATTTAACAGTGTATGAGGAAAGCCAAACACTAAAAAAAACAATTTTCTTTTCTTTGGGGTTAACTGATATCTCTCACACTCATGTAGGTCCAATAATAACTAACAATTAGTTAACTTCCTCCCTAACGGCTTGAAAAACACAGGTCATTTGATTAAGTACTTCATTTGTAGATTTTAAATTATTCTTATTGTATCACAGTATAATATCAACTCAAGTATCCCAGAAATAAACTAGATCTACTCAGTTTAGCTCTAAATCAGACCCCTATTTATTCATAATTAATAAACTTCATCAAATTAATAATATGCTGAGTATATGCAAACATAATGTGTACACTTGGGGTAATTGTACTGACTATAACTGATGAAAAGAATGATTTAAAAAAGTTCATAATAATGAGAGGACAGTTAAGTCACATTTATCTCTGAGTCTCTTGGTAGTCAGAGCAAAATTGAAAAATTAATTAGCATCATGCATTTTTCTTCTGTCAATGAAAATTATGCATGGCTCTGAATTGGTTTCTTCATCTCTTATAATCATAGAACATTCTGTTAGGCTTTTAAAAATATGTGTGTAAACTCTTGAATTGCTAGACTTTTTAAAAAAATGCATGTAAACTTTTGAATTTCTCTTTCTACTGAACAAGCATGGTCAAGAATGATAGGAAACTCCCTTTGCAAACTCACATGAGACAGGAGACAGATCATTAGTGGTAGGAAAGAATGTCCATCCTCTTGCACACAGTACTACCTACCAAGTGTAGGTAACTATACTTGATTTTAATTTCTTGGTTAACCTTTAAGGGCCCAACCTAACACAAAACTCCTTGAGGGACCCTGAAATGACTTTGGTGGGGGATCATTTATTCTCTGTATTCTATTTCAGACTTAATAGACGTAACACTTTTGAGGGGCCCGAAGTAGTTTCTTTAATTTGTTCGTGGTAAATCAGGCACAAATCTATACATGGCTCATTTTCTGCATAATGAACAGGGTCAGATTAAGATATTTAAATGCCTTAAGCATAGGAAAAATATAGATCCTTGTTTTGTGTGACATTAGAAAATAAACACTAACCTCCAAACACATTTAAAGAAATAACATATCATATTCTGAAATATCAACTCTCAAATTATTTTAGACATTTTCTAAATTTTATGCTAATTATTAACTGGCATATATAGGTAAATGCTTATTATATCTAACAGGTAAAACTACATAGTTTATATTTGACTCATTATATTTGTATCTCTATTAATTCACCATGAATTTCTCACCCTATCAGCCTATGCATTCAAGTAATGTATGCATCTTAATGCTGTAAGAACAACTAATTAAAAAAAAAAAAAGCTTTGAAGAGAATATGGAGAATCTATTTGCTGTAAATTAATATTTTTCCCCTACAAATAAACCTTTTAAGACAGGCATTTGACTGATTGATATGAAATATCTTTGTCAAAACATTTAATTACATCCTTTTTGCAAAGTACTAATCATTCTATCAGTACATTTTAATATAGTGACAGCAAGATTTCTGAATTTGATTTCCTTATATATTCCTACCATTTGTAGTCAAATTTATTTCTTCTGTCACACTTTTTTTTCTGGAAATGGAAAAGAAAAGGAAAACAAACAAACAAAAATAAATTTTACCAAATCACTTACTTTTAAAAGTTATATTATGTTCCCTACTTTCAAGAGCCATATCATGGGAAAAAGCATAACAGATTGTAACTTGTCTTACTCTTTTCAGTACAGAATTCACACTACTAAAAATAAGGTTTCCTGCTTTCAAAGCTTTAATTTTCTCTACAGGTGAGATCTTAGCTAGTTAGTTATATGTATCTGGTTGAAACATGCTTTTTATCTCCTGTTTTTATGTACTAACCTTCATGGGAGTCATCTGAGACAAACATCTTAATACTATGGAGTTATTTCATAGCTAGTGTATTGAGTCAAGTAAATGAGTCCTGAGAAATATTTGCTATTACTTTCAATCTGTTCATTTTTCAGCCAAAGAAAAACTTGGGAACAATTTTTTGCAAAATAACTCCTGACTATCCTATGACATAAATTGAGAATAAACTTAGAATTAAAGTTATTTTTCCCAAATTATGTTTTAGTTACATGGCACTATTTCAAATATTAAAAGCAAACTACTTAAATTTGTCCATTGGAAACCATAATATCTGAATATTAATTATGAATATGCAAATAATAACATCTTTTTTGAAAGAATGGAAAAAATACAGCCAACAATTATTTATCTACTTTTAATATGTAATTTTACTGATTTCATAATTATAGCTAGTATTTACTGGGCTTCTATATGCTGGTAATGCTGGTATGTACTTTACTTGTGATCGTTTGTTTAATGTTTATAACCATCTGATAAGTATTACTAGATTGGAATATTATCCCCATTTTACAGATGAATTGATTGAGACCAATTGACTGACATATTGAACTATGTAAAGATAAAATAGTTTGTCCAAGATCACGCAGGTCAGAAGCAGAATAGGTGACTGTTCTAGAAGACCCTTTGTTAAATTCCTGAATATACCTGAGTCATTCTTACTACTTGCACACAATTTCCTGGGAGTGGGAGACAGATAATCAAATTGGTATGTCATTACAAAAGTTACAGTTCCCAGAAAGAGTCATTGAGTTCTTCAGTATGATAGTAACTACATGTGTCAATTGAAATTTTTAATGAAGATGGGTTTTAAGTGCTTCAAGTGAATACTTGAAGTTGAGATGTGCTTTAGGTGTAAATACTTTGAAATTCTTTGAATTTCAAAGACTTAGTATGGAAAAAAGTAAAATATATCAGCATTATTTTAAAAACGTGGTCATATGTTGAAGTAAAAATATTTTTGATATATTGTATTAAATAAAATATAAGAGTAAAATTAATTTAGTTACTATACTAGATATTTTTGGTGGCTGTTTTTCACTATTAAGTTGCTTCATATATATATATATTGTATCTCCATACACTTTTGTATTCTTATGTACATTTTGGTTTGTTGCAAAGATCTTAAATTTTTAAAGAACAGAAAATATGCCTTCTATTTAACTTTTAATAATTTATCTGTTGGCTTAAAATATTGAAGGCAGGCTGGCACATGGCTCTGTGATAAACTGACCTTTGGCTATTAATCAGGTCCCTTCTTTCTTGGTGGTAAAATCTTACGATTATTTTGGGGCAATCTTCTTTTTTCTAAACAACCATGTGTGACTAATCACAACAACCCCATTTTCCTTAGTGATGATTTTTTGTATATTGGAGGGACAATGATGCAGTGCAATCTAAAAGATTTTTTTGAGAGAAAGTCTACTGAAAGGATTCTGGGAATTTTTTGTATTATTATTTTGATAAAGAGAGATTACTATGGTGATGGGTGGGAATTCCTCTTCATTGATTGGATACTTTCCTAGCACACGATGCCTGGAACCATGACAAACACTTTTCTGCATCACACGCTGACACACTAAGAATGAAAGGAACATGGGCTTCTGAAATCAATAGTTATTTTCTTTCTTCTTCTTTATTTATTTATTAGTTATTTTCTTTATTCCTTATAAATCTATACATTGTCATGTATTTCCGAAATGAAGATGAAGATTAAACAATTTTAGATGGAAATCGTTATCCAAAAATGATAGGCTCTGGATTTTCTGTAAACTGTTATTATTATTTTTTAATGTAAGATCATTCCACTTACAGAACTTCATTATCCTTAATAATCAGTTATTAGATACTCATCCTAAACACACTGCAACTTCTGACAATTTATAAGTTCCAATGACATTTAAGAGTATGCCTTAGGGGAACCTGGATGGCTCAGTTGGTTAGGAATCCGACTGTTGATTTCAGCTCAGGTCATGATCTTGGGGTCATGGAATTAGGCCCTGTATCAGGCTCTGCACTGCAGAGTCTGCTTGTCCCTCTCCTTCTCCCTCTTCCCCTACCCCAGCTCATTTGTGCTCTCTCTTTTTCTCTTTCTCTCAAATAAATGGATAAATGGAATCTTAAAAAAATGTGTTTATATGTCTCATATATTCAGATATATATAACATTTTTATTATGTTTCTTTGTCATTCATTTGGAACATTTTTTCTTTATATAGTTGTGCTTCTTTTTTATTTTTTATTTTTTTTAAAGATTTTATTTATTTATTCATGAGAGACAGAGGGAGAGAGAGAGAGAGAGAGGGAGGGAGAGAGAGAGAGAGAGAGAGAGAAGCAGAGGGAGAAGCAGGCTTCCAAGGAGCAGGGAGCCCGATGCGGGACTCGATCCCAGGACCCCGGGATCATGACCTGAGCCGAAGGCAGACGCTTAACCATCTGAGCCACCCAGGCACCCATATAGTTGTGCTTTTTATATCTATGGTTTTAGTCTAAATATTTATATGAAAAAATACATTTCTGGAGGCTTAAAAATAAATATATTTTTCCTAGACTACAATACAGAATCACATGATTCTAGGGTTGAAGGACTGTAGGTGGTATTTACTCTAAATTTCTCACCTTATAGTGAGTAAATTGTCACAGAGAAGACTGTGGAGCTGGTAGTAGTAATAATAGGATAAGAAAACAGTTCCTGATATGACCAGCTTGAATATTTTCTCATAAAATAATGACCAAAGCTTGGATATCCTTCTGTTTCAGATTTCCTAGTCTATCACAAATTCTAATATCATACATCCAAATGTTTGGATTTTGTGGCTAAATGTGAACCAATTGCCTCAAGTCTATCTGATCGAACTTCTTTGCAACCTATAACATACATAATCATCAATCTATCTGCCTCACGTGGATTATCTCCACAATAGGTCTTGACCTGGACTTCCCTATCTTCCCACATAGGCACACTTCCCAGTGTCTGGGTGAGGTTGGGTCCTTAATGCTTTATTTATTAGTATAGTTCCTGAGCCAAGCTCAGAAAATAGGAAGAGTTTGGGGGAAAGGTGGGCAGAGATGGATAAGGATGGATACAAAATTCACCTGTGATTGCAATTAATACATGATGAAACTAAGATGAAATAAATTTTGACTCTTTTCCCAAAGAAGTGGGCTGTTGACCTGAGAAAACGTCGTATTACAGACGGCAGTGATACGCTGCTTTCCATGGATCAGCTTAACTCACCTCTGTTTAAGAGCTAAATTGTTTGTTCCATTTTGTAGGTTTTGATTTCTCTTCCCCAGCCCCTTAATCATTCCCAACCTGTGCTCATATTTTTGCTTCACGTGCAAAGAATGTTTGGTTTCTTTTAACAGAAATAATATTTTATCTTTACAAAGTGATGTTATAACATGTACAAAACACATAGCCAATAAACGATACAAATACGGTAGTCAAAGAAGGAAAGAGTCTTCTCCATTCTTCTGCTTCTATCAGAATTACTTGCACAGATTACCACATTAATTTAAGAAGTCAGACATTTTCCAACAGTTCTAACTCCTGAGGCATTCACTGTAGGCAAGCCTCAGAAGGACCTTCAGCCTGAAGACATGCCATAAATACAAAACAGCCTCTATAAATAAAATTGATCTTGTACTCTTTATTCTTGTGTAACATTTATTTACTCTTCTATTATAAAGTTTCCAAAAACTTAATTTTTCTTCTTTTGTCTTTAAGATATTCACCTATTTTATTGATTTCATAGTAAAGCTCAAACTCTATATCATTAAATTCAAGGGGTTTCATGATCTGATCCCTATTAATAATTCTAGAATTTTTTTTAATAATTGCTCTCCCTGAATTCTGTACCTCTGGCAGATTCGATGACTGTTATCTGTCTGACTCCTCTTGGCCTCTCACCTTGGGGTATCTGTATACAATATTTACAAGAATTTCTCAATCCTAGCTCTTCATGGTTATGCCTTATTCATTTTTCCAGACTATGACATCAGTTCCTTCACAAATCCTTCCCTGAAATTATATATCCAGAATATTTGTTTTTTTTAATTTGAACTTAAAGCACTTTCTACTACCCATATGCATTCACCATACTTGTGTTGAGGGGAGAGTTCATAAGATAGCCAATTATTAATTTTTATTATTTTTAACCAGAGAAATTAATATATAAACATTTCAAGGATTTATTATTTCTAGTAGCATAGTCATCCTGGAAAGTATTGCTTATATGAGAAATATAGATTAAACTGATAAGCCATCAAGCCAGAAATTTTGCATGAGATTCTATTATAAGTCAGGGCCTGTACCACCAGAGTAGTTACAAATTTTGATCTCACAATTACATGAGAGTATCCCTGGAGGAAAGATGTAATAGAATGTTTTTGGCATGGTAAAACCTGCCCTTTTTTAACCTCATTGTTAGAGGACTTTAATATTACTGAGATGACAGGAAACAAACTGGGGGATGCTGGAGTGGTGCGGGGGTGGGAGGGATGGGGTGGCTGGGTGACAGACATTGGGGAGGGTATGTGCTATGGTGAGTGCTGTGAATTGCACAGGACTGTTGAATCATAGATCTGTACCTCTGAAACAAATAATGCAATATATGTTAAGAAAAAAAAAAGAAGGTAGCAGGAGGGGAAGAATGAAGGGGGGTAAATTGGAGGGGGTGACGAACCATGAGAAACGATGGACTCTGAGAAATGGACTGGGGGTTCTAGAGGGGAGGGAGGTGGGGGGATGGGTTAGCCTGGTGATGGGTATTAAAGAGGGCACATTCTGCATGGAGCACTGGGTGTTATGCACAAACAATGAATCATGGAACACTATACCAAAACAAATTATGTAATATATGGGGATTAACATAACAATAAAAAAATAAAAAAAAACTAATGATGTAATGTATGGTGATTAACAGAACAATAAAAAATTTAAAAAAATATTACTGAGATGAGGTGGCCCAATCTGCATAAGGTTCAACAAATCCCTTGAGAGGAGAAGTTTCAAGACACCTACCACATCACTTTTGAGATCCAATTTCATTAGAATATCTCTGGTGTACTGAGATGATCTGAAGTGAGCTAGGATGACAAGTATAAGCCCAGGAGCTTCTAAAGGGGAATTCACCATAGAAGGACTGGTGTCATGAAAGACTGCTAAGAGCCAGCAATTCCAGCACTGTAAGTATATCATGAAGAACAGGGTGGAGCGTATGAATAAGTAAAAACTGAGAGAGTTTTATCACTAAAGTAAGATCCCTCGGAATGTCAGGTCAATCAGGTTAAGTTCAAACAACATCCAGTTGCTTTTACAGGATCCTTCAAATTTAAATTCCCGTATGTGAATGTCAGGTGTTTTTTTTTTTCTGTGAAATGGGAACAATCAGAATTGATTTTTTAAAATAGGACATACAGAAAGAAAGCACTCAAATATCAAGAATTACCTGGGTATTAAGCCTCTAGTTTGGGTGAGAGTAATAGCAGATGCACTCCTCTTGGACCATCAAAGGATGGTCTCAGTTCTGGTTCCAGTAACATGGTATGAGGAAGCAACTGATCTGCATCAGCCCTTAATTTCTTGGCTTTATCCAAAAACAAAAACAAAAACAAAAACAAAAAAGGAAAGAAAGAAAGAAAAAGAAAATGATGCCATGGCAGTAGGTGATATCAGAGATCACAATTTTATTGATGTGAAAAATAAAAGAGATCTGACTTGTTTATTTTTTAAACTCAAGTCTCTAAACGTTCTTTAATAAATAATTTTAAAAAATATTGTCTATTTCCTTTTCTCTGCCACAGTGAACAGGGATCATCTGTGCCTTATAAATTGTTACATATCTGGTACCTATACAAAGTCTGGATCTGAGTAGATACTGAATAAATATCTGTTAAAACAGTGAAATAATAGTGCAATATATTTTGTGGAATCTAAGATGACCATGGATTTTTTAAAAGGACTACAATTAAGTTATAGCTTTAATTAAAACAAAACCTAAGTACTACTCCACAAAATACATTTAAATATTATAAAACAAATATTCTCTTTAGAAAAATTTAATATTGACAAAAAAGAAAATATTCCAAGTAATATGATTAAAGTAAAAATTTCTAGTTTGTGGAATAAATGGCATGAAAATGCAAGTCTTATAACTCGTTTCAGAACTGAAAATATGATCTATCACTTATAAATTTTATAAATGTTTAAAATCCCATTCGCATCTTCTCATTTTGATTTATAAACTAGATAAAGAAAAGTGAGGCTTGGCCTATTTTATGACACTTGTACACTTCTCTAGGCATATGGAAGTGAATATATGGTCTCCTTTGGTTGAGTAGTTTCTGAATCCCCATATAGTTTCATTGAACATGCAGATTTGTTATAAAAAAAAGTTATACCTTTTAAATTTAAGAAATATTTAAAAATTATACTCAGAGATCTGAACCAAGAATTTCTAAGCTGGAAATGGGTGTTTTCTAGTTGTCAGGCTGAAAAACTCTCTTTTCCATATCTTGCAAAAATTTCATTCAGAAATTATTAGACCCAAAGTGCTTGAGCACCTCACAGCGTCTGTATATCACATTATATCATCTGACTCTCTATTAAGTGATTTGCTGAGAAAATATCATAACCTACAATGGAATAAAAAGGTAAGTTAGACAAAGCAAAAATAAGCCAATGTAATTGCACCTAATGCCACTGCCACACCCAACAGAATGAGGCTCCATCTCAGATATTTACTAAAAACTAACTATCATCTAACATCATGTTAGCCACTGCAGGGAACACAAAGTTGACAGTAGACATGTTTCCTGCACTCAAATTATTTAAAATGTAGTTAGACAAAGAAAGTGTATATTATCACTGTTATACCTGATGGAAAATGGTGAAACCAGCTGTTGATATAGTATGGCCATTGTCCCAAATGCTCTCCATTCCTTGAGGGACACAGAGAAATATATGAGTTTGTTAGGGGTTGTCATAGTCATAAGAAGAGGGTGTACTAGGAGGAGGAACAGAGATTCTATGTATCTATCAGAGTGTGGGACAGTTCTGGACAGCAAAACATCGACTGATCTAAAATGCCAATATAGTCCCAGAGAGAAATAGTATAGATTAGATTATATACCTAAAACATGAATTTTATATATTTACCTTACTGTAAAACTTGGGAAAATAGCTTGAGAAATTTTACTGAAGGGAAAGAAATTTACAGAATAGGGATCTTCTCTGTATATTTCAAAGGAAAAGAGTCAACAAAGGTGACACAATGTTACTGCTCTTCTAGGAAAGATAAAAGAGACCCAGGTTACGAAAATGTTATCTCTATCAAAAATTTTAAGATGTTTGTCAATGACTTGCAGTCACCCTCTTAGGTACACTTACTGAATTCTCTTACCACCTCCCCTTAACTCTAGAGTGTATATATTAATGTCTTTTTCTCCAGATAGAAAATCAGGTAAATACCTTCTTGTGAAATTGAGCTTGGTTTTTCAGAATGGAGTTGCTGCCTCAGAGTATGGTCTGTGTGGTGTATGGTTTGGTCATTGTTTTCGGTGAAGGAAGGGTAAGTTTACCTGAACCCTAAAGTAAGACATGGCATCTTATATGTCTTGCTGCTGTAAGTGAGCTTACAGATAGCACCCTGGTTCAGAAAAATGGCCAGCTATGAAGAAGAAACTGTGTCAGCTACCTAGATTAATAAACCTAGGCTTTCATTCATAAATATGACTGGACAAAAAAGAATTACCAGATATTTAAAAAAATCAGTTTGAAAAAAATAATTTACCTAGTAAGATTAAGCTGACTACAGAAGAAAGGTAGGTAATCTAGGGAAAGGCATATAACTTTTAAAAAAATTAGAAAGACAAACAAGACATTCTACTTAGTAAATTTAAAGAAATATGAGAGGAAAATATTTCTACTAGATAGGAACAAACATTTGTGAGAAAAGAACAATTATAAATCAAGAAGGAATTAGTGAAAATTAAAAATGTAACTCTCCTATGAGTAAAAAATATGAAGCTATCTCTCAATTAAGAACAAAAAGACAAACAGATGCAAAGTATGAGTGGAAATCTGAGATACATAACAGATTTCATATCAGATGGCCAACAAAGGACTACTAGACATTTTAGAATAAGAAAACAAAAAAAAAAGGAGGAAAGATACTGTCAAAGATATAATAGAAGACATTTTCCCAAAGTTGAAGAATGCCATAAGCTTATTTTCAACTCTGGTTTTGAAAGAAAGAAACTAAAGGTGAACTAAAGTAAAATGAAAAATAATCTAAGAAAGAATTTTAAGGATTCCCTAGATCCAAGAAAATACCAATCTTGCATTATACTGAAATGAAAATAAGCAAGGTCTAGAGGTGAGAACATGTTGGAAAATTCAGTGGTATGGTAACTATGATATATATTGTATCTGCCAAAATGAAAATGATATTTAATTGGATAACCCAGAAGAAAAAAAACCCTGAAAAGTAATGTTATGAATGAAATTAAGATAGGGAATAGTTTTTCATGTTTTAAGTAAGCCCCAAATGTAAACGTGCCTTGTGGGTTTTAGTCTCTGATGGATACCTGTTATATGGCGAGTATCTATTTGTTAGGCCACTTTTGTATATAAAGAAGGAAAAATCATTTGACATTGGTACAAGCGATATGTAGTCCAAATATTAAGTATACATGGAATGGCATGTATTTTATGGTAAAGGCTCTCTACTACACTGTGGATGGAATCACTAGTTTTGCAGTGAATCACATTTGCATTACTAAAGCATTATAATTAATGTTATGCTTAGGCTCTTCAGTTTTTACACAATGACCCACAAACAAGACATAGAATGTTTTGTTATCGTTAGTTGTTTCAAATTTCTTTGTAATATAAATGTAGAACACTGGGTGTTATATACAATGAATCACTAAATTCTACTACTGAAACTAATATTACACTATATGTTAACTAACTAGAATTTAAACAAAAAACTTGAAATATATCTATGTATATGTGTGTGTGTGTGTGTGTGTGTGTGTGTGTGTGTTTAGGCGTGGAGATTAAAAATACTACTAATGAAACTAAAGCTGCTCCTTACCTTAATTATAAAAGTTTATAGTATACCATTCTGATCCTTAGAGGTGGGGAGAGACTGGGTAAGGAGGTATAGAAGCACTAGATTTTTCATATATTAGAGTATCAGGCAATACAATATAGAATTGATAGGTCGTGATATATAGGTATCCCCATATTCTAAAGCATATAAAGGTGTACTACTTTATTTTATTGCTATTATAACAAATTACCACAAATTTAGTGGCTTAGAATAACACAGATTTGTTAATTTATGGTTCTGGATGTCAGAAGTCTGGAATGAGCCCATAGGGCTAAAATCAAGGTTGGCAGGGTTACATTTCTTTCTGGAGACTCTAGGGAAAGAACTGACTTTCTTGTTCATTCAGATTGTTAGCAGACCTAAGTTCCTTACCTCCATGTGACCAAGATTACTGTTTTCTTGATGTCAGTAGGCAGTCTGCAATTTAAAAGCTGCTTCATTCCTTGGTCTGTTATTTCCTTCCTCTATTTTCAAATCCAGCAGTGGTGGGTTGAATTTCTCTCACACTTCAATATCTTTTTTTAGTCTTATCTCTCTGACTACATTGTTCTGCCTTCTTCCACTTTTAAAAGTCATATGATCACATTGAATCCACCCAGATAATCTGGGATAGTCTTCTGATTTTATGATCTATAAACTTAATTCAGTCTGCAAAGTCCTCTTTGTCGTGTAACCTAACATACACAGACATACACCAGGAGTTAGTGTGAGGGTATCTTTTTGGGGATCTCACATGAGATTTCATTTTAGAAAAGAGCAGCATAATTAAGCAGATTGTACAAATAATTGATTTTTTTTCATTAGCAAGTAGGCTGAGGTATCTGCCTCCTTAGAGAAGCATTAAGCATGGTTCTAGCATTTAGTTTCTAGCATTCTGTGAAAATGCCCAAACACATTACCCAGGTGTGTTTGGCTAGAACAGCACAGGTGTCTGATTTGAGCAGAGTTCCTCTACAGATTCTGAATTGAGTCATCCATTGCTACAGTAGTGTTTCATAACAAACAGCTCCCCAAATCTTATTTATTGCTCTCTCATGGGTTGTTGGGTCTGCTAGAGTAGGGCTATATTAGTCTAGGACACCCATTTTTAGTCTTAAACCTCCTCCACATATTTTTCATATTAAAACCCAGGGTCCAGGAACAACAACTTACTAAACATGGTCTTCTCATAATTACTGCAGGAAACACCAACAGGCTGGTAGAAAATGTGAGTTTGTGGGTTTGTTTGGGTTTTTTGTTTTGTCCTGTTTTCATTTTTATTTGTTTTTAACTAAAAGCCTTGAATGGTGCAAAGGATACCACATTCTGTGGCTGAAATATTTTTTTAAAGATTTTATTTATTTATTTGTCAGAGAGAGAGTGAGAGTGAGAGAGAGAGAGGCTGGCGGAGGGAGATGCAGGCTCCCTGCTGAGCAAGGAGGCTGATGTGGGACTCAATCCCAGGACCCTGGGATCATGACCTGAGCCAAAGGCAGACACTTAACCAACTGAGCCACCTAGGCATCCCTGAAAGAATTTTTTATTGAATGATTTTGGAACAAGCTATAGAAGCTTCAAAACCCCCTTTCTTAGAATATCATATGGAAGTTTAAAACAACAACAACAACAAAACACCTTTGCCCTGCTAGAGATATACTTAATAAAAATATATAGTTGTTACACCTGGGAATATGATTTTAAATTAATTTTCCAATTATGACTCTCATGTATCTTTTAAACGACCTATTACTCCTCAACTAGTATGCTTTAAATTAAGTTACAATCATTACTTTCGCTTAATAAAAGCAATTGATTTCTAATCTTGTAACTAAAACTCTGTTAAACCTTAATATCCTTCATTCTTTAGTCATAGTAGATTATTGTTTTATATCATTATAAAGTTTTCAGCATGTATTCATATATCTGATCTCAGTTTCTCTACTCACAACACTTCTTGATTTTAACAGAAGAAAGAATAGTGAATCTAAAGTCTTCTACTCTGAATCTCAGCACCAGGTATCAAGCTATAATGTCAGGCACTTTAGAAAAGATTATAAATTTCTAAAGTGTCATTCAAAACACAGTAGCAAATGCTTAATCTTAAAATTATCTAACAATTTTTGCTTTGACAGTTGTTTTTGTCATGAAGTTTAGGTAACATTTAATCTATCTTAGGTTGTAGAATATAATATACAATGGAGAAATGATTACCACTTTAAAAAATATATTTTCAAAATTACTGAGATGGGGTAGTGGTTAGATGCAAAACAATCACTGGCTCAAATCCCAGATACTTCACTTACTAGTTGTATGATTAGGGGATTTACTTAATTCTTAAATTTTGTCCTTCTTCATCAAAGGAGACTAAAGTAACTACAATACTATATGAATTACATAAAAGCCCATCATGTAAGCATTTAGCACATGTCCTGACCCTTCAGCTATTATTCTTGTAGTTCTGGGATATTTTCTTTTTCCTGTTAATGGCATAGTGTGGCTATTTGGCCTGACATAAATTTTGAGGTTAAAAAAAATAACTAAAATCTGTGTATCAGAGTTCAGTTCCACACTTCAGTCTAGATTTTTTTAAAGGTGGTATAGCATAGTGATTAGTACTGGGCTTGAGTTAGAGCTTCTTACTCAGTTCTTTACTTTTTCACTTACAGGATGACTGACTGGAAGAAGTTACTTAATCTGTCGATGTCTCAGTTTCTGCATCTGTAAAACAAAGGTGATGAAAATGGAAATTAATTTATAAGGTTGTGAGCTTTCAATAACTAATCCATGTAAAATGCTTAGGAGCATGCCTAAATTCAGGTAGTCACTCATGTAAGGTTAGCTCTTATTATAGGTATTTTTGTATAGAAGGGGAGTAATTTACTTCTGTGTGATATCAAAATTTGATATTAGATATAATGTTGTAGTCTTGCCCTGCAGGGATGGGGTATGTGAGAAAGAAGATTGAAGTGCTACCAAAAAAAAAAAAAAAAAACCTCATCAAATTTTCTTTGAAAATAAATGGCTTTCTATACCACTGACAAAAATATTTTAAATATACTATTATGCTTGTAATTCATGAATCATGTGAGCCCAAATGACAAATCATTGCCATAATTTTACTTTGCACTTACATGACCCTTTAAAATTTAGGAAGTTTATTTATATTCAAATTGTATTTAATACTCACAAAAAAATGTACCTCAGTTTACTTAAACTCACTTACTGGTAAGGAAACTAAAGCTCAGAAAGATTAAATAATCTGATAAGGGTTAAGCACTCAGTTAAGTTAGAATAGCTTGAATATAAACCCAGGGTCTCCAATACTCAGAACAGAGACCTCTTCCTTGTAATCTTGAAGAAAATAGTTAGGGATAGGTGTTACCTCACTTTTCTATGACAGGAGTAAAACTTTAAAATAATGACTTTATGTAAGCCAAAATATCCCCAAAACAAAATAAACAACTATCAAACAGAGATGTCCTAAAACAAGACCACATAGTTTCTTCAGAAAAATTAAGCTATTTTCTCTATGGCTTCTTTTTTTTTTTTCTTAAGATGAGAAATATTTATACTTATAACCAGAAAAATTTACTGGCACTATAAAATCATAGGACAAGCGGCCCATTTGGCTCTGCCGGAAAACCTCACATTCATGTAAAGCACTTATTTTATAGATGTACAAAACAAGCTTTATTTCCTGTGTCATAGAGGACAAATCTAACCTGTCACTTTTAAGGGAAATATATATGAGACGTGGAGATGTCAGCGAATACTCCATGTTCAGATAAAAAATGCATCACAATATTTAAAATAACTCAAAAACAAAGCCACTATATACATTTATTATTGGCTTTTATTTAAAATGAAATTTCTCCCTGAAGTAATTGTGTGTGTGTATGTATGTGTGTGTGTCCTATGAATATATATATATATATTTTTTTCTCCAGAGGAGGTCAAACTACAGCCAACATATGGTGAAATTAATCATGTATCTCATTTATTGTGTCTGATTGAATTTTAATGGAGCTGATAATCTAGTTTGACAACTTGCTAAATTATTGTCAGATATATTACATAATCTCTTCTCATTATGTATGACAGATGATTAAGTGCTATAAAATATGGGGCACTGTAGGAGCTGGGTGTGTTATGAAAGTCAAGTGACAAGCACTTCAAGAGAGGGAGGAGCTCTGTTCTTAAATGACCTCTGTATAATATTTCACAAACCATTCACAGAGAGTTCCACACAGGCTTTTTTGTATTCTAGTCAAAACAATAGCTACTTGCTTGACTAAGAAACATGGATGTATAGATAGATAGTTAGATAGATAGGAAAATAGATAATAGAAAGATACAGACATAGATAAACCTTTTTTTCTTAATATTATTACTTGAATTTTACCAAATTAGAAGACCCAGTATTTAGCAACTTTGTTCAACTATCCCAGTCCCAAATTCATTAATATGTTAATATTTGTTGATTAATGACCAGGTAAATTGTGGTATTTGATAAATGGGGATTAGTGATATATTTTTATTTTTTATTGTTAAAGGGCAGAGTTGACTGATTATTAACTTAGTTTGCATGCTCAAATATTTTATTGTGATGACAACATTAATATTATGAAAACATCGATAAACATCAGTAAATGTTATATATAATGATTAAATTCTGTATACAGGTAATTATTTATGGTTATATAATTATAAATATTTACTATATATAATGCTATTATACATTATATATAAAATATCAAATATGTTTCTCTGTAGTTTTATGTAAATTTAAAAGTATAAATGTTATATATGAATATATTATTATATATGTAATTATTATAATTTGTATTATGTGACAGTACATTAACAAATACTTATTAGGAAACAATTATAGTAAAAATGATATAAAATTATCTCTAATTGTATCACTATCTACAAATAACTACTATTTTTATCATTTTAATCATTCCATGATAGCTGTCCTACATGGATGAGATCATGCTTTATATACTTCATATACCATTTTATCTCACTTTTTTGACCTGACATTACATCATAGATATTTTCCCATGTCATTAAATATATTACTCATTAAAAATATTTTAAGAATAAATAATATTGACTTTCAGTTTCATATCTGGCATGTAAAGAACTTGGAATTCCCACCCTTACAAGAAGAAAAAGCAGGACAAACTGAAAATCAATGACTTTTCTTTAACCCAACAGAAATCTGAATTTCAGGGGCGCCTGGGTGGCTTGGTCGTTAAGCGTCTGGCTTCGGCTCCGATCATGATCCCAGAGTCCTGGGATCGAGCCCCGCCTCAGGCTCCGTGCTCCTCGGAGAGCCTGCCGCTCTGCCTGCCGCTCTGTTTACCTGTGCTCTCTCTGTCAAATAAATAAATAAAATCTTAAAAAAAAAGAAAAAAGAAAATTGAATTTCAGAGCAAAATGCCATCCTGAAATGTAGAAAGGCAAATTCATCCAGAGACACAGCTAGGTCAGCTTACCTGTGGCAGGAGCCTCTAGAGCCATAAAGTGATAGGAATACATAAATGATAATATTGACCAATTGCTGGAGACTCAAAGTACATTAGTATGTTAGTGAGAAGCTGTTGGTGACCCTCACTTTTCTGTGCTTAATATCAAGTAACCACACCTGGTCCTTATGATGAAGATCCCCCAAAGTCCCCTTTTGATCTTGGCAGGGGAGGGCAAGAGTAATCATTGTGAAATAGACATCTCAGTGCAAAGGCCTGTGTTCAGGGAAAAAGACTGCCAGAGCAGTAACCCCACTGAGGGAAGGGCATTCTTCCAACTCCATCCCACTCCAGCCATTCATCTAATCTAAGTGGAGGGGAGAGGCCCGGAGAGGAGAGGAGAGGAGAGGGGAGGAGAGGAGAGGAGAGAAGAGAGGAAGGAATGAAGGAAGAAGGGAAGGAAGGAAGGAAGGAAGGAAGGAAGGAAGGAAGGAAGGAAGGAAGGAAGGGAAGAAAAGAAAGGAAAAGAAAGAAAAAAGAAAAGAAAAGAAAAAAGTCATATTCAACAACTCCAGTCAGGACTTCAAGGAAATAGACTGAGAAGGCGGTAATGGGGAAAAGGGAGAGGAGGGTCATATTACAAGATAAGCACTTGTGAAAGTCAAAGCCTCAAGACACACAAAAACAAAAACACTCGAGATTTAATAGGAAGAGTAGCATCCTACCAATAGGACTTCAGTAAAAAGTAAGTCAATTCAGCTGAAAGAGCTGTAAGACAGACTCTCTTAAGAAAGATTACTTAGGAGAGCCTGGGTGACTCCGTTGGTTGAGCGACTGCCTTCGGCTCAGGTCATGATCCTGGAGTCCCGGGATCGAGTCCCACATCGGGCTGCCTGCTCAGCGGGGAGTCTGCTTCTCCCTCTGACTCTCCCTCCTCTCATGTGCTCTCTCTCTCTCTCTCATTCTCTCTCTCAAATAAATAAATAAAATCTTTAGAAAAAAAAAAAGAAAGATTACTTCCGGAAGTCCAAAGTGTAGAAGGGAAACATGAAAAGGCCACCAAAGGAAACTGAAGCCCCTGTCACCTGTATCTATAGCAAACATTAAACGTAGCCCAGCTCCCAGCCATATTGACATGAATCTTTACACTAAAGGTTTTTTAACCTCAGTTCCTACAATGCAGTACAGCACGTCCACTTCTCAACAAAAAAATTGTCATGCCAAAAGGCAAGAGGAAACACAGTGTGAAGAGACAAAGTAATCAGACCCTGACTCAGATATTATAAGTACGTCAGATTTATCAGACTGGAAATTTAAAACCATGATTCATACGTTAAGGACCCTAATGCAAAAAAGTGCACAATATGCATGGGTAGGTAGGTAAAGTAAGCAGAGAGACAGAAACTCTAAGAAAGAGCCAAAAGAAAATATTAGAAATCAGAATGAGTGTAATATAAAAGAAGAGTGTTTTTGATGGGCTCATCAGTGGATATAACAAACTGAGAAAAAAATTACTGGGCTTGAAAATAGATCAATATGTGACCAATCAATTATGTGCTAGCAAATTGGAATTAAAAACATCAATATGATTTCATTTTTCGTTCAATATAAATACAGATAATTATATATGGGGCTATTTATATGTATATGCATATGTACAGGTTGGTATACCCACACGCATTTTTTTGTTCTCTCAGCTTAGAGGGCCTAGAAGAAAAGAAACCTCAGTATCAAGAGGCACACTTAGCACAAAGAATTTTTTTTCTAATACCATTCACTGATAAAAATACCAGAGCTCCTTGGAAAACTCGTTGATTCTAGGACTGGGGCAGGAATTATCTGAAATGAACCTGCAGCATCTTATACCAGAGAAAAGGAAGTGCTCTATACCATCTATACCAAAGAAAAGGAAGTGCTCAAAAAACCCCACAACTGTGGAATATTTCAGATGGACACAAAAGCCTGATGTATGGTGATTAACATAACAATAAAAAAATTTAAAAAAAGCCAATCCAGAGAGCTCCCAATAGCCAAATCTAGAGTAATTTGAACCAAAAATAAAGTAATATTTAATTATAACACAAAATATACAATAATTGTCTATGAATTGCATGCATAAATGGGAGCAAAGAGACAAATATCCCATGCAGAAAAATCCCAAATAACTTAAGAGTAAACCTTACTCTCAGTGATAGTGAATGTTTCTGTACCATTTTCCTTGCATTATATATAAATTATAATTCAGGTTACATTCTTTATATAGATAGTTTTGTATAGTATTTTGCAAAAAATCAGCCCATGCAATGATGTTATATATCTTGTTTCTTATTTTTAATTTTACCATACATGATTGTATTTTCTAATGTTAAATTTCATGTTATAACAAAAATTTTTGTCCTTTCCGCTTGCATTTGAAACTCTCTCTTGTTGCCTTTGAAGCACTTTTCACTACAAATATTCACACTTTATCTGTCATTTATGTTGATTATTGTTTATCATTTAATTTTCTTTTTGTCATATATTAATTCTTAATTTTGAATGTTATTAAATGTGTTCTTCCATGATTCCCATTCCTTGATTTTTATCTTTTTTTGTATTATTTGGTTTGGATATTTTAGTTAGTTAATTCAAGTATAATTAGAATACAGTGTTATATTTGGTTCAGGTGTACCATACAGTGATTTGATAATTCTATGTATTTCTCAGTGCTCATCAAGATAAGTGTGCCCTTGATCCCCTTTATCCATCCCCCTACACCTTCCCTCTGGCAACCACCACTTTATTCTCTGCATTTCGTGTCTGTTTTATTATCTTTTTTATTTGTTTGTTCATTTGTATTGCTTCTTTTTTTTTTTTAAAGATTTTATTTATTTATTTGAGAGAGAGAGAATGAGAGATAGAGAGCACGAGAGGGAAGAGGGTCAGAGGGAGAAGCAGACTCCCTGCCGAGCAGGGAGCCCGATGCGGGACTCGATCCCGGGACTCCAGGATCATGACCTGAGCCGAAGGCAGTCGCTTAACCAACTGAGCCACCCAGGCGCCCCTCATTTGTATTGCTTCTTAAATTCTACATGTGAGTGAAATCATATGGTATTTGTCTTTTTCCGCTTGACTTACTTCACTTAGCCTTATACCCTCTAGGTCCATCCATGTTGCTGCAAAAGGCAAGATTTCATCCCTTTTAATGGCTGAGTAACATTCCATTGTATATATATACACACCATATCGACTCTATCCATTCATCTATGGATGGACACTTGGGTTGCTTCCATATCTCAGCTATTGTAAATAATGCTGCAGTAAACATCAGGGTACATTTATGTTTTCAAATGAGTGTTTTCGCTTTCCTAGGTAAATATCCAGTAATGGAATTACTGGATCATATGATAATTCTATTTTTAAATTTTTGAGGAACTTCCACATTGTTTTCCACAGTGATTTGCATTCCCACCAACAGTGCATAAGGGTTCCTTTTTCTTTTTTCTTTTTCTTTCTTTCTTCTTTGTATTGATTTTGGTATATTATTTTAAATTTCTGTGTATTTTATATTTTCAATGCAATTTTGAGTACATTTCCCCTATACAGGAATTCTACCTATTCATGCTTATTGTGATCACTGAATTATTTATTCATTTGTCTATTCCTTTCAACATATAATCTTATCTAATCTCTTCCAGATTAACTGAAACTTTTACTTATTTTCTTTATTTTTTTCCTTATTTTCTTTATAACCTCCTCCCTTGTAGTGTGGAAGTTCCACCTCAGCTATGGGCTGAATTGTGTCCCCCCCAAAATTCATGTATCGAAGACTTAGCCCACATTACCTCAAAATGTGACTGTATTTGGGCCTTTAAAGAAGTGATTAAGTTAAGACGAGGCCCTTAGGGTGGGCCCAAATCCAATACTGGAGTCCTTATAGTAAGAAGAAATTAGGATGCATGAGAGACACCAGGGTTGCATACTCACATGCAAATGACCATGTGAGGATATAATGAAAAGGTGGCCTTCTGCAAGCCAACCAGATCCAGAATTTTAATTTTGGGTTTAACAATCTTATCCTTTGTAATTATGTAAAGTCTGATAAATTCTAAATGTTAGAAAGCCAAAAAGAAAAGAAAATCTGGCCTTAACTGATAATATTTTTTATTTTTTTTTTATTTTTTTTTTTAAGATTTTATTTATTTATTTGAGAGAGAGAGAATGAGAGATAGAGAGCACGAGAGGGAAGAGGGTCAGAGGGAGAAGCAGACTCCCTGCTGAGCAGGGAGCCCGATGTGGGACTCGATCCCGGGACTCCAGGATCATGACCTGAGCCGAAGGCAGTCGCTCAACCAACTGAGCCACCCAGGCGCCCTTAACTGATAATATTTTTTAAAAAGCATGTCTTTATGATTACTGTGTCTATACCAAATCCTAGGATTTTTTTTCTAACTTGGATTTAAGAAGATTTTAATATTATGACCTTCTTTCCACTTTTATTTCCTGCAAACTGTCTGCTGTCTGAATATCATGTATACTTACAAAGAGTATTTTCTTTTTTTATCTTATTGTCATTCCTTTATGTATCACAAAATCCTTCCCTAAATAAGTTAATAAGAATGAAGTGAATTTCATCAAATGAAATCTGAAAAGAGGGATAAAATGCTGCTTCTTTAAGTTATGGTTGATAGATGTAAGTATGCCAATTAGACGATAGTTAATTACAGAGTGTATAATACTAAATACTAAATTAAATTTAATGAAAAATTTTAAATTATTAACTATAATAAAATTAATGGAATCATAGTAGTCACTTAAAGGAAGCCCTTTTACATTTAAATAGCTATAAGCTAAAATATAATTCTGCATAGATTTCAGGAATATAGATAGAAATATTCATTTACATAAGATATTATAAATTTCTATTTATGCAAATATGCATTTCTTTTATTACTGATTTTTTTGAAATTTCCAAATATGTGTAGATTGAAGAAAGAAAAGGTTTTTCTTGGAATAAATCATCTAATGTCTTGAATAAATAAACATAAGAATTTAACCTCCCTACCTACCACCACAACCACACACACACACACACACGCACACACACACACACACACATCCTTCCAGCATTTAGAAAGAATAAAGGACTATTTCACTAACATTTTAAGAATTTTATTTAAACCAATGATGGAAAATATGCCTATATTGAGGCAAAATTAACCATACTAGAAGATGTATATAACTGTTAGTGGCAGAGAATCCCGCTTGCCTCCTGGACCAACTGACATTCCTAATGAGGCACAGCTAAGCCATCAAATGTGCAGGGTGGGATTATTCTATCTAAATGCACATACTAAGAAATAAGTGTCTTTATAAATGTGTTCTCAACCATGCAACTAGTGTTAGAAACATCAAATCATGTTTCCTTTAGAAGAGTGCTTACACTCTGGAGTTAGGACTTAATAAACCCTGCATACCTCATCTTATTTAACTGATCAGATCTGCTCAGAATTAGATGCTGAATTAAGTTTGTTCTTTGCCCTTTCACAATAAGTATTTAAATGACAAAAGACAATTGTCAGAAAGTGGGGAAAATTCAATCAAGAAATTTATAGTGAGATTCTTATATGCTTCATATTCAATTAAGTGTGGAAATGCTTATAATTCCTATGGGTGCCTACTTCTGGTTTCATTTTCATTATAAGAAAAAGAAAAGGAGGGATTTTATAACTTAAGAAATAGAAAAAAATGGGGGCATCTGGGTAGTCGGTTGGTCGTCTGACTCTTAATTTCGGCTCAGGTCATGATCTCAGGGTTGTGAGATCAAGCCCTGCACTGGGCCCTCACTGGGCATGAAGCCTGCTTAGGATTCTCTCTTTCCCTCTTCCTCCATCCATCCCCCCCTAAAAAAAAAAAAATGAAAAACACCAATTGATTTCCTAAATTATTACATTAATACAAGTGAACAGAATTGATCCAACAAACATTTTCTTTCTCAGAAAACTTTAAATATAAGTAGTTCTAGTCTTCAATTTTGACCACTCTGAGCTCTGGCAACAGAGAGCACTGGTGTAGAGTCAAGCTGGTCAAGGAGTATCACTGACAATCTTAAGGAAATAATCCAAATTTTCAAACATTCTAAAGTAATTTTCTAATTAAAGCTTAATAACGTATATGGCAATAAATAACTTGAAAAACACCAAATTAACTGGCTTGATGGTTTCCTAGTGTACTATGGTGATCTCACACTTATTCTACAGAAAGAAATTATTTAACTGATTCAAGTTAGTAAAATTCATTGCCAGTTTCAAAGGCACAGTATATACATTAGAGCCTCAAAAAAATATTGAAACCCTGTTAAATATCCAACATTAGGTATTTTCAATACCTAACTAGAATCTGATGATATGATCAAGATAATAGACTCATCTCAAACACAATACCCATTATGTTTTTGACATATAAAGCAAAAAATATTGTGTGTATATTTTCTCTAAGGAGAAAAATGAAATAAGTTTATTGCATTTTTAATAAATCTGTTTGAAATATGTGTTATTATATAATCAATTATAATATTATCATATAGGTAATACTGATAAAATGGAACAAAATTATTGTTAAGTCTACAAAATATAAATCACCACAATTTGCTGTATATCCTTCTAAACTACACACACACACACACACATACACACACACACACACATTTATTGTAGCAGTGTAGCCTAATTAAAGGCACTGACTCTGACACAAACTGGTTTGCATTCAAATCCTACTTCTGTCAAGCACTTGATGTGTAATCTCAGCTTCCTCTTATCTGGAGAGATTACAATATATTTATAATTATTTTGTGAAAAAATCATATTTTGTAAAATACAGTTTTATTTTTAATCAAGAATCACACAATTATTTTCTGGCATGCTTTTCCACTTAATATGCCATAAATTAATTCCCATGCCAATAAACATATACCTATGCCATTTTATTTATTTCTTTTTCCCCAGTTTTGCTGAGACACAATTAACATATATTACTATATTAGTTTTAGATGTATAACATGATGAGTTGATGTATGCATATATTATGAAATGATTACAATAAATTAACATCATGTAGTTAATTTTTTTCTTTTGATGAGAACTGTAACTTACATCCCTAGAACTTACCTTACAACTAGAAGTTTGAACCTTTTAAACTAATGCATTTTTTTTTTAAGATTTTATTTATTTATTTGACAGAGAGAGAGAGAGAGAGCACAAGTAGGCAGGCAGGCAGGCAGAGGCAGAGGGAGAAGCAGGCTCCCCGCTGAGCAGGGAGCCTGATGTGGGGCTCGATCCCAGGACCCTGGGATCATGACCTGAGCCGAAGGCAGACGCTTAACCGACTGAGCCACCCAGGCGCCCCTAAACTAATGCATTTTAATGACATTCTTTCATATGAGAACATCATGCTTTAGTTTCCAAATGTATTTTTTATTTGTTTGTTATTGATTAGCAATTTACTGCATTTAAGTAAGGTTTGATTAGTTTGTTGTTGATTTATTGGTATTTACTGAAACAGTGTGCTTTATTAATAGCCATTTTAATCAATGTTGTATATGTGATGCAAAGATAAATATATTTTATTTAACAAGAGGGAGATATTTATTTTTTCTAGCTTTATTAAGATATAACTGATATATAACATTGTGTAAGTTTAAGATGTACAACACGATGATTTCATACCAGTATACATTGTGAAATGATTGCACAATAAGGTTAGCTCACGTTTCCATCACCTCACTTCTCATAACTGTCATTTTTTAATGGTTTAAACATTTAAGATCTTCTCCTTTAGCCCTCAAGTATATAATGTTATTGTTAACTTTAGTCATCATGCAGTATATAAGATCCCCAGAACTTATTCATCTTATTATTGGACATAATTACCACAATAAAGTTAGTTAATACCTCCATTCCCTCACACAATTAAGATTTGTATGTGTGTTGATAAGATCTTCTCTCTTAACAACTTTCAAGTATATAATACAGTATTATTAATCATAGTCACCATACTGTACTTTAAACCCCAGAGCTTATTCATTTTATAGGTAGAAGTTTGTACCCTTTGACCAATATCGTCCCATATTTATCACCCTGTGGCCCCTAGCAACATCATTCTATTATCTAAGTTCAGCTTCTTAGATTCCACACAAGAGTGAGATCATACATATTTGCTTTTCTTAATCTGACTTATTCCACCTAACATAATGCTTTCAGGGTCCATCAAAGTTGTTGCAAATGGCAGGATTTTCTTTTTTTAATGGTTGAATAATATTCCATTTTAATATATAGCATATTTCTCCCCAGCTTTATTGATGTATAATTGACAAATTTATAAAATATTTAAAATGTACAACATGATGACTTGATATACATTGTGAAAGATTCTCCTCACTGCGTTAATTAATTAACACATCCCTCACTTCACCTTTTTTTTTGCGTGTGGGAATATTTAAGTTCTACTCTCAGAAAATTCAATTGTATAATAAATACAGTGTTATCAACTATAACCACTATGTTATATATTAGAAACTCAGACCTTATTCATCTTATAAGTAAAATTTTGTATCCTTTATCAACATGTTTCCTCTACCCTACAGCCCCCAGCAACCACCTTCTACTGTGTAAGTATGTTTGCTTTTTTTTTTTTTTTTTTTTTAGATTCCACATATAAGTGTTACCATGGAGTATTTCTTTGGCTTATTTCACTTAGCATAGTGCCCTTCAGATTCATCCAAATTGTTGCAAACGACAGGATTTCCTACTTTTTAAAGGCTTAGTACTTCCATTGTGATCAATTTTCTTGATCCATTGATCTGTTTCCAAATTCCATTTTCTTGACCCATTGATCTGTTGATGTACATATAGGTTGTTACATTGGCTATTATAAAAAACACTGCAATGAGCATAGAGATGCAGATATCTCTTCAAGACAGCGATTTCATTTCTTTTGGCTATATATCCAGAAGTGGTAGTGCTGGATTAAATTTTCTATTTTTAATTTTTTGAGGAAGCTCCATACTGTTTTTCATAATGGCTGTACCAGTTTACATTGCCACTGACAGTGCACAGGTTCCCTTTTCTCTACATTCTCACAAATATTATCTTGTCTTTTTTATTATAGTCATTCTCACAGGTGTGAGGTGATATCTCATTGTGGTTTTGATTTGCATTTCTCCATTGATTAGTGATGCTAAGCATCTTTTCACATTCCTCTTGGCCACTTGTATGCCTTTGGAAAAATGCCTATTCAGGTCTTCTGCCCATTTTTAAATCAGATTATTTGATTTCAAATAATGAGTTATATGAATTCTTTATAAATTTTGGATACTCTTTATCAGATACACGGTTTGCAAATATGTTCTCCCATTCCATAGATCGCCATTTCATTTTGCTGATTATTTCTTATACTGTAGAGAAGGGTTTTTTGTTTTTGATTTGTTTTTTTGGTTTGATGTACTAACACTTGTTTATTTTTTATTTTGCTGCTTGTGCTTTTGGTGTCATATTAAAAAAAAATTCTAAGACCACTATCAAGGAGCTTTTTCCCTATCTTTTATTCTACAAGTTTTATAATATCAGGTCTGATTTTTCAGTCTCTAATTCATTTGTAGTTAATTTTTGTTTATGATGTAAGATAGGAAACCAATTTTATTCTTTTGCATGTGAATATCTGGTTCTCCTAGTACCATTTATTGAACAGAATATCCTTTCCCCATTGTGTGTTTGTGGTGCCCTCTCAAACATTAGCTGACCTTTTATGCATCCTTCTCCCACGCAGACAGCTAAAACCAGCTGGAGTTGAATATTTTCCACTCCCCAGCAGGTTAGGCTCTGGTTAACTAGTTTCTCTGGAGGTCAGGCCTTGTTAAGAAGAACAGAGTGCTCCAATTTATTTCAAAATAGTTCCTTTTCCTTTCTTTCTGTTAGAAGAATGAGGGGATTTTTTTCTCTGGTATCTACTGTGAGAGCGTGGTCAAGCTACTGGAAGTAAATCTCACAAAATTGTAGCTCCCCCTCATTATTGGGCCCCCTGGAATCTTTAACTGAATTGTCTATAATGAGCCTCCAGTAATTTGTCCATTACAGTTCTGGTGTTCCTAGCCTGGCACTAATTTCTGCAGAAGTTTCTACTGTGGGTCTCGGTTCTGGTTTGCGGACACTGCTTATATTGGCCATTCTGTCGCTCCAATGTTGGAGACAGCAGTCTGCCCTGTGTCCTCCCCTCTCCTGCAGATCCAAGAGTTGTTGATTTCTCAGTTTCTTCACATTTACTTGTTTTTAGGAGGGAGTGGCAACTTCCAATTTTGTAAATGCAGAACCTGAAACTGGAAGTAGTAACATGTACACAACATTAATATGTACTAATGTCTAATTGGCACATGGCTCACTCCCATTTTCCTTTCTTTGGAAGATGCTTGCCCTTCATCTTTCCCAGGCCTCCCAATCACTGCCCTCATCCCTGTCACGTTTTATAAAACTACAACTAGTAATGTGTTGCTGTCTCTACTCTTACCATAGCTCATTTCTACTGTTCTTACTTCTTCTCTTCCCCCCAGTGTTATCCAGCTTGTTTTATATATCTACATCTCATGTGAAAAATTTGGTCTTTTGTAGATAGTGGAAATCAGTCATAGCATGACAGGATAAAAGGGTGGTTAAGAGCTCAGACTTTGGGACGAGTCAGATAGATTCTAATACTTCCACCATTCAGATGATCAGCAATCATAATCAAATTATTTAACCTCTCCTACTCTATAAGTTGATATAATATAGCATTTTCCTCATGGAGTTTTCAGTGAGAATGTATCTGTAAAGTTCTATCAACTAGCTTCTCTCTTGTAAACAATCAGCTCCTTGCCTCAGCTATACCCAGCCCCTAGATGGATGCTTCTGACACTTTTCTTGGTACTTCCTTGTGCTCTATGGGGAAATTCTTTTTATTTTTAAAGTTTTTATTTATTTATTTGTGTGAGAAAGATCACAATCAGGGAGAGCTGCAGGCAGAGGAAGAAGCAGACTCCCTGCTGAGCAAGGAGCCCCATGTGGGACTCAATCCCAGGACCCTGGGATCATGAGCTGAGCTGAAGGCAGACGCTTAACCGACTGAGCCACCCAGGTATCCCTGTCCCTATAGGGAAATTCTTGAGAAATGGGGGATGAGAGCTATTGAATAAGAGCTTCCTTTTTCAATTTCTCCAATGGATAATTCTCAACACATTTCACAAGAGCTTCTCCTGTCTGAGGTAGAATTGGCACCATCCATTCCCAGTAGTCATCTTTTCACTAGATTTACATCTTTCCCATTTTACTACAATTCATTTTTTTTTCCTACACTCTCCCTACTCCTCTCTGTGGAACACTCTAGATACTTTGCATCAATATTATCTTCAGGTCTCTATTATTTTGTGAGTGTGAATGTATGTGTTTTCTGTTGAGTCCTGTGAGGTTTTCTTCTCTCTAGAGTTGAAATGTTTGGGAAAAGGTATATTCGGTAAGTCTTTCCAGAGCTCTGAGAATTCTGGGAGGCTGGACTGTAAACTAAAATTTTACTATCCAACCAGTTGAAAATAAAAATTAATTTCCAAATGCCTGTTCCTGAAGATTTATAATTCAATAGTTTAATGACCTTCATTTATTTTTTCACCTCTGAATTCCTACATACAGAATATAACTTTGCATTAAAAGATACATTGCCAATATTCCATGTACAGAAAACTAGCAATACTGTAGCACACAATTCCAGAACATGCTAGTAGATACTAGAATATAACTAGTTTGTATTTTGCAAATGTTTATTATTAGAGTTATTTTATATTTATTCTGCATTTAAAAAATATATGTTTGTCTGGAAGAGACTAATATTAGGAACTAAGTAATGAGAGCTGTATGCATATGCACATGATTAAGTGATAAATTCATGATTGAGAAGATAAATGTTTCTGTTGAAATCCATATGTATCCATATAATATTGAATAATATTCATTCAGTTAATTCAGTGAATATCAATTCAATTAATTCAATAATATTCATAATCAATTAGTTTAAGCATAAGGCTTAAATTTTTTAATTTAACTAAAATCGACATCATGAATAGAGGTTATTCATTAAAATTAGCACCTGTAATTTGAGAAGTGATAATGATACATTATAATACACAGGAAAACAACAGATTATATGCCTGTATTTTTAATTGGCCATTCTGTACTTTTCAACCTTGCTTTTTAATTTAAAGTAGTAGCACAAAACAAAAAAACAATTTTGTCCTGAGTAGCTAACAAAATTCTAATAATCAAGTGGCTCCTTAAATACTGAAGAGACTTTTTAAAACTATTTTTTCTCTAATTTTGTTAATTTAATGATCTATGCTCTTTACTTTGAACAACAAAACAGAAACAGGCAATTTTTTTTAAAGAGAGGCCCTTAAATCTGTCATATTTAAAAGCCAATGGTGTCTAAATACTTTAATGTATGATGAGTAATAGTTATTATTCCAAGTTTGTGAAAATATTAGATATACTGCATAAGCAAGTTTTCCCCACTGAGGTATCAAGCTGTCCATTAATTTGTCTTTGAAATACATCCTGGGCAAGATGTGCTCTGGACATTGTCCAAATTAATCAGGCTTCTTGAATGTGCAGATGAAAATGTCTTTATAGTATATTCAGAGTATATTACATTAAAGACACTGAATAATCCTAGGTTCCCAGCAAGGTTTTAGGGTTATTATGTTGCCTATTTTTAATACAATATGAAAATAATAATTTAACTTCTTAATTTCCTAGCTTTCCCCATCTAAGTAAATGGAACTATCATCCATCCCGTTGCTCCAACCAAAACCATTTGGTACTCTTTGACCAAATCCTTGATATGGTATAGCACTTACCTCATGGAGTTTTCAATGAGTGTTCTTTGGTTATTCTCTTTTCCTCAAACTCTGTCTCAATCTATGATCAAGTCCTATAGACTCTGGCTTCACAACGTATTCAGACAATCTACTCCTTTCCAGCTTCACTGCTACAGTCTTTGTCTAAGTCACTATCAGCTCTCACCGGAATGAATATAATAACCTCCTAACTTGTCTTTCATCCTACATCCTCAGTACCAAAGAAAGCAACTAGAGTTAGCAATTTAAACTTGAAGCCACAGTTTGACGAGTTTTAGTTTAAAATTTAATATCCTTTCATTGCAATTACAATATCTTCAAACTGTACTTTTCTTATTATTTACATAATTTAGCTGATTTTATCGCATGCCAGCCTACATCATACTCATTATATTACAATAGACACTGGCCTTTTTTTTCTGCTCCTGGAACCCAACTAATTAACCCAATTATTGATTCTTCCCTCTGATCTTCAAATGGATGGTGTCTGCTATTCATACAGGTCCCAGTTAATTCGTACCTTTTCAAATGATTGATTCTTGGCCACATTCACTAAGGAAATGTCTCTGTTTTGCCTTCTTTGTAATATTTATTGCTACCTGAAGGAAACTACTCTATCCTGATAAAAACTATAAAGAATTCCTGGCACACAGAAGCCTCTCAACAAAACTTGTGAATGAATAAATGTAGTATTTAATTCGGTGTTGCATAACAAACTCTTATATGGCACAAGAAAGAAAAAAGAAAATCTAACAAGGGTAGGCACTAGCAATAACTGTAAAACCAATTCCAAATATTCTTATGAATCACAAGTCAGTTCTTTTGTTCTTTATCTCCTGCTGGAATAAAATAATATGTAGAAAATAACATAGCCCTATTAGATAGTAGTAATATAGTTAATTAACATAATTAATGCATATAAGTAAAGGTAATACATATAATAAATGTGGTAAAAGTTGACTATGTGAAAGGCACTGTGTCAGTCTCTGGAGATATAAAATAATTTTTCTCTTAATGCATGGCAAATGTGTGAAATATTTTTTTTTCTCTTAGCATAAAAATTTTAGTTCTTCATGATGATTTTAATGGCCCATAACAGATGATTTTAATGGCTTACCATTTGTCTTTCCTTCAAATTTATTAAGACAAAAACATGACAGGGGCACCTGGGTGGCTCAGTCATTTAAGCATCTGCCTTTGGCTCAGGTTATGATCTCAGGGTCCTGGGATCAAGCCCCACGTGTGGTCGGGCTCCCTGCTCAGTGGAGAGTCTGCTTCTCCCTCTTCCCCTGGCCCTCCTCTACCCCTGCCTTGTACATACTCTTTCTTTCTCTCAAATAAATAAATAAAATATTTTTAAAAAAGACAAAACATGACAATACTGGGTTAATAACATAGTAACAGAATTTACACTTGATCTTAGCCAAAAGGCCTAGAAGTGATCATAGTAACAGAATTTAGACAGAATTTCTTCTTGAAAAAAAATGTTCCTCAAATTTGAATCTATTCAAATCTATTTTTAAATATTATTTTTTGTTGTTTTTATTACTTCATTTCATATATTATCATGATCAGGATCATCTTAGTTTATTAGCCAAAAATAAGTATTTTAAGAAAAAATAATAATAGTGACTAACAAAAGGCATTTTATTAAATGCCTTTCATTGTTAGAGTCACTTGTGAAATTAAAATTGAAAAGTCTTCACTTCATCTTTAAGAAAACCCAATAGTGGGGCACCTGGGTGGCTCAGTCAGTTAAGTAGCTGCCTTCGGCTCGGGTCATGATCCCGGGGTCCTGGGACCTAGCCCCGCATGGGGCTCCCTGCTCAGTGGGAAGTCTTCTCCGTCTCCCTCTGCTGCTCCCCTTGCTTGTACTCTCTCACTTGCACTCTGTCTCTCAAATAAATAAATAAAATCTTTAAAAAAAAGAAAAGAAAACCCAATAGTTCCAGATTTACCTAAACTCACCTCCTTTCCCTCAGAGATATAGCATAATTTGAGGAAAAATATAAGTATAATTTACCTTGAAAAATAAATTATCATCACTGAAGTATAAATTATGAATTAATTTATTTCTTAATTTTCTCAACAACTGTTTGCAAAATATGTACAGCATTTCAGACATTAGGGTACGTACACAGAGCAATACCAAAAGGAAGATAGCATAGGAAAATTTGCAGGATTTTTTTAAGCAAACAAGTGTGATATTTCAAATAATTATTCACTTATGTTATCTTACTTTATTCACTTCTCCACTCTTGAAATGCATAGATTTCCAGCAGGAAGTAGCTAACACCATTCTTGTCTTTTAGGAAATCCAAGATTGTAGCTCCTTATGTGATCAGCCACTTAATTGCACTACTTTAAAAAACTATCTTCACATAGAGTTCCATTTGAGGTATTTTTAGAATCTCTAATAAAAAGTTACGGCCCTCAAAGGATTAGATATTTAAAATGAAGGGAAAAAGTATTCAGAGTTTCTTCCCTCACTTCAATTGGATTGCCAAAATTATCTGAAATCATTATCTGAATTCTTAAGTCTAAGAATTTTTGGTTTTTGGTTCTATTTGGTTATTTTTCACATCACTATTATTAATATTGTTAGACACCGTGCCTTGTACAAACAGCAGTGAGTGATTCTGTTCTTCCATTCCAGTGCTTTCTGAGGAGAATGGGTGGTCCTAGTGTGGTAATATCCCCACAGTTGCAAAGAGTTTTTTTTAGGTCATTTTGATTTCTACATGAGAATTTTGAATAAATTAATCAAATTATGGCATTTCTTTTGCTTGATTGACAACTATAATTGTAGCATCCACAACTCATTTATTATGAGTATAGAGGCTTATATACACAACATTAGTATATCTCAAACTTGCAAATAGAAATTTACCGATAACAATTTGAAAACACATTGCTTCCTTATGGTAATGATGATAAATTATCTATAAAATATAGGTATAGCTTCATAATTAAATGTCCTTTAATATGGTATTATTTCATGGTTGTTTTTATTAGTTTTTTACTTCAAAATCTGAAAACTTTTATTAAATATATGAAATGTCTTATATGATATGGTATCTTAGTTCTAGAAAAACAGTATATGCTCTTTTCTCTGGATAATAACAAACTTTTCAAGATTCACTACAGATTTAAAAACAGATTTTCAGTCTTTTGCTTCTCATGAGGATGTAGAAAGTCACTAGAGACAGACGCTTCCATCCTAACAATGATAACAAGCCAGAAAGCTAAAACATCAGATATTTTTCAACACATAAGATAGTTAAAGAAGCAAAGAACCTTAAATTAACTAAATTTCAGAAAGTGACAAGTCTTTCTTAGGATAGAAGATATTCACAGCTGCGTTCAGCCTTGGCAGAGAGGTGGGAATTAAAGGATTATGCCACATGCCGGTACAAGAAAAAACCTGCCGAACTTTGAGTAGACTTTTAATGTTAGCATTATGATAATGTACTGTGAAGGATAAGAGTGCTGAGCCCTGCAGACACGCAGTTTGTCTGTAATGACTCACCAACACTTTCCCACAGGGCTTCTGTAGTTCATGGGGTAGTGTTCATGAGGGCACGGTAGGAGAACCAAACCATGAGGGCCTTTTCCCAGTGCAAGAGAGCAGTCTTTCAAAGGCTGAGGACATGTGCCGAAAATCCACTGATAACATTGTATGTTTTTCTTCTAAGATCAGAACCAACTCCAATAATTCCACACTTACAAATTCAACATTTTTCCTGAAAGCTCTAGCTGGTGCAATGGGAATGATAAATAAAACATATAAAAGGCTGAAAAGAAAGTAGTAAAACTTTATTTCTTTTTCAGATGTTTCGTTTTAATGTGTAGAAACACAACTGATTTCTGTATGTTCGTTTTAAATGCTATAACTTTACCAAATTTGTTGATTATGTTCTAACAGTTTTTTAGTGGAGTTTTTAGGTTTTCCTTTCTTTTAAGTTTTTTAAACAGGTTATTGAGTTATAATTCAAGTACTATACAATTCACGTATTTAAAATTTACAGTTTAATGGCTTTTAGTGTATTCATGGAATTGTGTACCCATCACCGCAATAAATTTTGGAACATTTTCATTACTCCAGAAAGAAACTGCACCCATTGGCCCCTCAACCTACTTCCTGGTAGCCACTATCTAGTTTGTCTTTTCTGGATTCTCCTTATCTGAACATTTCATACAAATGGAAGCATACAATGTGTGTTCTTTTGTGATTGCCTTCCTTCCTTTAGCATAATGTTTTCAGTGCTTACAGGATTTTCTATGTATAGATCATATAATCTGCAAGCAAGGAAAATTTTTCTCCTTTCTTTCTAATTTGCATGCCTTTTATTTCTTTGTCTTGCCTGATTGCTCGGGTTGGTGTTGAATAAAAGTGGCAAGAGTGGGCACCCTTTTCTTGTTTCTGACTTTAAAGGGAAAACTTTCAACCTTTCACCATTGAGTACAGTGTTAGCTGTAGGTTTATCGTATGTGACCTTTATTATGTCAAGGAATGTTCCTTCTATACTCAATTTGTTGAGAGGTTTTATCATGAAAGGTGTTATATGCTTTTTCTGCATCGATTGAGATGGTCATATGATTTTTATCTTTCATACTATTAATATGATTTATCACACTTACTGATTTGTCTATGTTGAGCCATCCTTGCACAACACAAAAATCCTGTTTGATCACAGTGTATGATCCTTTTAACGTACTGTTAAATTCAATTTGCCTATTTTTGTTGATAATTTTTGCCTCTATGTCAATAAGGGACATTTGACTACAGTTTTCTTTTCATGTAGTATCCTTAACTGGCTTTGGTATTAGAGTAATGCTAGGCTTGTAAGATGAGTTTGGGAGTATTTCTTCCTCTTCAACGTTTTTGAAACAGTTTGAAGAGTGTTGGCATTAATTCTTCTTTACATTATTGGTGGAATTCATCAGTGAAATCATCTGGTTCTGAGCTTTTCTTTGTTGGGAGGTTTTTGATTGCTGATTCACTCTCTTTATTCATGATTTATCAGTTCATATTTTCTATTTTTTGTGAATCAGTCTTGGAAAGTTGTATTTTTCTGAGAATTTATTCATTCATCTAGGTTATCTATTTTCTTTGCATATAAATGTTCAGAGTAGTTTCTTTTGGTCCTGTGTATTTCTGTGGTGTCAATTGTACTGTTTCCTCTTTCATTTCTGATTTTATTTATTTGGGTCTTCTCATTTTTTTCTTGGTTAGCTAAAGGTTTGTCAGTTTTGTTTAACTTTTTTAAAAACAGCTCTTGTTTTTTAGGTTTTTTTTTTTAGTTTTATTTGATCTTTTCTATTGTTTCTCCATTCTCTATTTCATTTATTCCTGCTGTGATCTTTGTTATTTCTTTTTTCTGCTAACATTTTTCTGCTAACTTCAGGCTGAATTTGTTTCTCTTTTCCTAGTTCCTTGAGGTATAAATTTATGTTGTTTATTTGAAATCTTCCTTTTTTCTTACAATAGGCATTTAATGCTATAAACTTCCCTCTTAATAATTTCTTTTGCTGTATCCCTTTTGGTGTATTGTGTTTCCATCTTTGTTTCAAAATATTTATTGATTTTCCTTTTGATTTCTTCTTTGATCTATTAGTTGTTCAAGAGCATGCTGTTTCATTTTCTTATATTTGTGAGATTTCCAGCCTTTCTCTTGTTATTGATATCTAGTTTCATACCACTGTGGTTACTAAAGATACATGTATGATTTCAGTCTTTATATATATATATTATATATATATCCTTTATATATATAT